>NW_008751830.1:913674-977130 GCF_000715545.1 Opisthorchis viverrini
TATGTCATATTGTTCCGTATATACTGTACACTTAAATTACAATTTCGCTTACGCCATACTCTGTTTTCAAATACTTAATTATTATTCCAACAACACCGCAAATTTTTTATACAATCTTCCAAGGGAATTTTAAAACATGCATCCAGATGCTTCCCATTCGAGCATCTGTTTTGCTTTATACAGCTGTGTTGAGACTTCGACCTTGGGCATTTGCAAAAACTGCACCAATGCGAGATGAAAGAACTCGAATTATCTCTTCTGAGCAAGCACACGAATCTTCCGTTTCGTGCTAACCAAATCGAGCAAATGGTGTGCAAATAGGACAAGGAAAAAAATTAAAAAAACAAAAAGTGAAAATAGGCCGTCTACTGTGACTCCCACATCGAACGCTCTCGTTGAAAATGTCTCCTCATTCTGACCAAAGATGATTAACATTTGAAAATCAGGTTTGGAAATTTTGTTTCCCACGGAGAAGCCTTCAACCAAATCAATCTATGCTCATGGTTTTCGCTGTAGTTGCTTTGGTTCACACAAACTGCCGACACTCGAAATCGCGTGACCATAGCGTGAGAGCCTTGTTTTCATCCAACAAATGTACAAGAAAATATTTACGGTGCTTGCCGTGGAAATATTCACCAACGAGAAATTCAAGTACAGCCCCGTAGTGACAGTCCTGGTGGGAGACTCAAAACGCTTGTTGTATGACAAACGGGAGTGGCAATCAGCAGAGGGAGGCAGATCAGCAGTGAGGTTCGGATGCTTACGTGCGAGAAATTTTGAGCGTCATCGGTAGCTCTACGGATTGAATACACGTACGGTGATTGGAAAGTCGGTAGTCCGTTTGCGTCTAAGAAGTGTCTTTGCGTTCATTGTTGGTGTACCTTTGCTCCAACTTCAGAACCCGCTTAATCCCCCTCCAAGTTTCAATCCGTTTAACGTCGTAATCAATTATTACTCGATGAGCTGTTATAATTCAATGCCTGCTAGATTGTTGATAATGGACCGTGAAACCAGAATACTCTCTGCAAAGATCGGTGGGCTTGCCTCATTCTTATGACCGTAACCACTGAATATAGGAAGCTACAGCCGAGTTGTTGTCTGATTAGCCTGTCGCACCGTACACATTACGCATTAGCTGAGTGAAACTTAGCTATGACTCAGATATAGCTCGAGGAATCGGTGAATAACGCAGATCCTCCATTCAAATTGGAATCCACTCACAACCATACACTTATACAGTCCACATTGTTTTCTGATAGCCTCATCTTCTCAGAGCAAGCAAAATCGTTTTTGACGCCACCATTGGCGCAGGTTGGTAAGAGCATTCCTGGACTTGAAGGCTCATGCGTTGACTTTGTATGTGAAAATATCTTGACAGTTGATGCAACTTCCGAGAAACGTATAACATTTTATATCTCACCCTAAATTTCTAGAGGCACGTCCAGAGACTGTATTCCTCGAAGTATGATTTTGCAGTTTTTGGGCTCGAAACATGCCGAATAACCGCTAGCCTCGGTCAGCTCTTTTGGCATTGCTCACATTTTGCGGTATTTTTTTTAGAAGTTATTACAGTCCAGCTGGCATTTTTCAGGTCAAAAAGTCTCGGGTAGATTGACTCAAATATTTGGGTTTTGAGCATATTCAGCCTTTTGTCTCACTGTTTTGTCAGTAAAGAATTTAGA
This sequence comes from Opisthorchis viverrini, assembly GCF_000715545.1. Classification (NCBI taxonomy): domain Eukaryota; kingdom Metazoa; phylum Platyhelminthes; class Trematoda; order Opisthorchiida; family Opisthorchiidae; genus Opisthorchis; species Opisthorchis viverrini. The sequence continues at coordinate 915,357 of NW_008751830.1, forward strand.
CGAAAATTGAGGTAATGTAAAACCATGGCAGGGATCGTTGGTTGTAGGAAGGCCTTTGGGGAGAATCCCACAGAGAGCGCAATAAGCAAGAGCTTATGTAGCAAAAACTGTTCCGAAAGCGTGTTGAAAACGGCCAGGCGGTTGGCGAACCCGAACGCACTCTTGAATTCACGGAAAACAAAGTTTGTGGAGTGCCCATGAGCATGCTGCTGAATCAACCATTGATGAGGTCATTAACTTAATGATGAACTCATTAAGTGCTGGCTTTTCTTGCTTAGTTTGTTTCGGCTAACTCGCGTGTTAGTGGGAAGAATATGGCTTATTTAAAGTCTTTCTCGCACAACTCGGTGTGGAAAATGGGAGGTTGATATCTGCCAGCATGAGTGCACATACTTCCTTATATACCCTATAGATTATATTGCACTCAAGGAGTTTCGTATATCGCTGGAAGCACCTCCACGTACACATCGTGTGCACAAGTGCAAAGAGTGCTAGAAAGCTCTTCAACTTGGAAATAATAAAGCGTAAATCAAGAGCCAAAAACGAGATATTTAAAGCTTCTGAAAGTGGAACAAATGAAGTAGGACCAAATTTGCTGACTTACAGGACCTAATTTGCTGACTTACAGTAAACAAACGCTCTACAAGTTTGATCCCTCAGACAAGTGGACAGCTAGTTCACCCAAACTTCAAGTACCTCATCAGACGAAATCCATAAAAAACGCCATCACTATGCGATATTCTTCAGTCAGCAGTTGTCTATTACTAAACATATGCAAATATACCTACCTTTATCAGTAAGCACGATTTTTTCATAAAAGTATAATCACCACTGTGGTAGCTGATTAGAATTATTTAACATCTGTATATTACAGAACAAAAAAGATCTGACAAGCATCGGCAATCACTCGAACACGGCTATGAATGCGTATAGGTAGGAAAATTATGAGTTTGTGTAATGATTACTTGTTATATATATATATAACAATCGCCAGCGAATAGCATTCACCACAGTAAAACGGAGATGAAAGCTGAAAGAAACATTTCGTGGGGTGAGCCAACTGATTGTGTTTGTCTCAAAGGTTTGACTGTTATTACTGCCACCTTTTATAACGGTTTTGAAGTTTGTTTTATGTCACTCCATGATCATCTACGATACCATCGGAAATGTGTCCATATACACAAAAACGTCAAAAAATGCCCTTTGCGTGCTTCTGATTAAATAATAAACTGATCTTTTTCATTTAGCTATGACATATGTAAGGTTACATTTTCTCAGAAATCTGGGTTTCTGTTTGAGATTTTCAAAAAACAAACTTATCAGTTGGTCGTGAAGCGCGAATTTGTAATTTCCCAAGGTTTTGATAAAACTGGAAAGCTTTAGTTGGAATTGGGTGACGAGTGTTTTCCATTCTTTTGTGTAGATTTATTGAATTTGGAAGGAATATCAGTTGTAACAGGGTCATGAGTATTCTTAGCACACCCACCCTGAATTAGATTTGTCGAATCAAACTCAGACAGTCAATGAGGTGGAACTATATCGATGACGGTATGGCGCAAATCTTATTGCCTCTGTCCGTAAAACAGCAAATAATACACATTAAATATTTTGCTTGGGGGACTGCGCTTGATGAAAATAGTACGGAGCTGTTTTAAGTTCACAAGCTTCATATCTAGTATCGAAATATTTGTATTGCAAATTTAATGCGTGCAAAGGGAAATACGCATAACTCGAGGAACTAATTAACGTAGGAACTTTCAGTTGACGTCGCTGAAGTGTCTGGTGTTAAATATGTGCATTTAATTGTCAAGTCACAAAAATATGACACGCCTGTCCCGTATACTGAGCAAATTCAAGTGGAACGCTTCTGAAAGTCTTGTCTGGTTTCACAACCGGTTACGCGCATTCTGATCAGGCAAACCGCTTCAGATGATTCCGTGTGCCTTCGACATTTAAAAGCCACGTCACCTCGAAAGCAATGTTTTCGCTGTGTTAGATAATAAAACACACTTTTCGCCGTGTGCTTCAATGAGGCATGTTGAAATATTCCACATTTTTGTTGTGAATTTCTCACGTTTTTTCTATATGTGGTCATAATATTCAGCGCCCACTAGATAGCTATTTGGAGGCAGTCTTTCAGCCTCAAATTGTTTCTTTTTATTGAAGTAGGGAAATGGAAAATAAAGAGTTAACCCATCGGTTGATTACACATTGGATCAACCGGAAACGGGTAATCGATTATTTCACGCAATTCTTTTGCGACAGACCCCACTCGTTCTAACGGAGCACTATTCTACACTGCTAATTTAGTCAACAGCGAATATCAACAAACTAGCAAAGACAACAGCTGGTCGAATCTATTCGAATTATTTTCGTGAATTTGAGTGTAGACATACTACTACTAAGTGAGTATCAAAATAGAAAGCAAATCTTTTAGGTCCTACCCAAGACGAATTCAGTATCTTATCTACCCTGTTACATTTTCGGGTTAGATGAAACGCAAAAAAATGTTAGAAGAAGCAGGAGTTGACAATTGTGTATTTTTCAACTCATATTAGACAAACAAATCCACAAGTTTTCCTTTCGGTAATATAATCCAGCTCTCGCAACACCAGGCCATGTCAATATTTTTTAAAAACAAAAATGGTGTTCGGCGAAGTGCATAAAATATTTTATTGCACAAGAGTGTTTGTTCCTTTAAAGCGATCACTTTTTCTCGAGTCGTTTGGGACTTATCATCTTGAGGTCCCAATATGATCCCACGCAATATGACAACATAAACTGGGACATTTCTTGAATCGAACCGCCTGTTCTCGCAGAGTAGTATAAGGCTGTTGTTTGGTGAGTTTAAGTGGGTGAGTGCTTTTCTAGTTGACTAATTTCAGAAAACAAAGAATGCCATTAGCATATTGTTGAACAGCCCTATTTACGAGATGGTTTTTACCCACTTCTTAACTAAGTGAAACCACCATTATTTTTTGCGAGTGGTTTAGCGTGCTTTGCGACGTTCATTTTGATCTCCCCAAGTGACTATATAGCAACACATAAGCCGATGCTGAGACAATAGACCCAAGCTAAATGTTTATTGAAGTAGGTTATACTTCACTTGTGACTGTAGCATACAAGTTCGTAGAGGTGTTTTCTGTCTAGTTAGATTACTTCTGCTGAATTCAGAGGTCACAATGCTGAGAGAACTCCATTAGGGGCTAGCAGGTTGGTTGAAATCAGTACTTTGTGTGGACGATTCTTCCAAGTTAGGACAGTTTGCGTCAATTTTTTAGTGTGAAAATTCCCTTTCCATTGTTGATTGATAAGTCTGTTCTTAGACACCCAGTCGCCCTCCGATGTAACAGAGTATCTGGAAATTTCTTTTGTTTGCAAAGATTGAATCTTATTTTAGTTGTCAATTTCAGGCTAGACAGTTGCTCAAAATTCTCTGCTAGCCATTTAAACCCGGAGGAACCGTCTAGGCCCAATAAGAACGTTATGTACTTATGACATTGGTGAATATGACATCGTGTAGAACTTGCAATGTTTTGACATTACAATTTATTATATTATTTTAATTGTGGCATATTACATTATATTGTTTTATGTTACATTATGTTTTTCGGTAGATATTAGCATGCCGGATCATATGAAATTATAAAATGTTAAAGAATAACGCATTATGCGGCATTAGACTGTGGAACGTTAGAAAGCAAAACTAAACAGTGAGTTTGTAGTAAAAACGTTATCCAATTACAATTACTGGACATGAATTTTCGTAAAACGTTTAGTAATAGCTTATCGTATCAGAATCCTTGAATTTTCTGTCACTTGTGAATCTCAAAAAATATCTCTCAAGGAAAGGTGGTACGGGCTCCTGAAATTCCGATTCCGCTCAAGTTTTGAGGTGCTATATTCAACGATTTATCTTGTAAATTTCAACCTCATGAATGTATTCAATATACTTCATAAGAAAGTGTTCTATGTTACATAAATATGAGTACAAACAGAAGATCCGTTGCTCGAAATTGAGAATATATTTCAATTTTCTTCCACCTTCTTATTCCTGTTTAACATGCGTGTAGATAGGGATTGCCTCAGATGCCTAGAAGGATCATACATGGTTGTTTGTGTTTATGATATGACTCAGAAAACAACGGTTGCTTGTCTTAAAATGTTGTTACAAAATTTGTAACCCCCGGTGAGTGGCTGCGTTCAGTAGGTCCACATAAAATAACATTCAGCAAGAAAATTCCTGTCCAGTAGTTTCATCATTAGTCTGTCAGTGACAAGAGCAATTTGCAGTACAGAAAACTCGAACTTTCATGATAGCGCAATAAGACACCGCATTATTTCAGCGTATTTTTGAAGGACCACATTTTAACAGGCATCCATTTAAGAAGATGGTAACGGGTCATCCAGAAAAACCAGGTTTGAAACATTGCAAAAAATTCGACTACCGTATACATGGTTTAATATTGCTTCAACCCTCATTATATTGCTCGCACACATAGTAAAGTGAGGAGCATTCATGTCTTCACCATTCACACGGATTAAACCCGTGAAAACAAGTTCCTTTTCGTTTGTTTTTGACTATGTAAAAACTATTCATGTTTGAAAATAAAGACGTAAAAATGACCCGAGGCGAGTTTTCTTCTGAATGCCTTAGTCATAAACTGCGACAAGGAGAACAAAATATTTAAGTTACCCCCTTTGCCATGTAGTGGATTCCATCAAAATATTTGTCAATAGACCATCACAAATCACACGGAGTTCATAATAAAAGGTATGATTTTGCACGTCTTCGCTTTGAAGTGGCCGTAACGTGACTACTTTTCTTGTCCTATCTCCGATGTAAACAGCAGGCCGTGTCAGTATGATCCCTCACGTGTCACCTTAGCAGTTGATATCACTTTGTCTTACATGAACAGCCTGTGCGAGCAGTTCTCTTTTCAGTGATTCAGAAATCCAGATGAACGAAATCATACTATTTGAGAAGTTATCCACTAGCAATTCATGGCAGCAACCATCCCCAGCAACCTGACATTTGAGGTCATCAAATGCGTACGCAAGTTCATTGAGTGCACAAGGAGAAATAGATAATTCAATTATCTTCGTTGAAAACTAATGCAAATGCCCAGCATATTGGTGAACGCGCATTCTGATTCCAATGCTTCCCTCAGGTCTCGCCTTCATAGGCTGATTAATGCCTTCCTCTGACTGTGGAGGCAACGTTGAATAGCTAGAAGCGCACTACATTTTCTATAACGTCCTATCTCTCTGGGAAAAACATAATGCCTTCTTCTAATGTACTCCAAGTAAAGCCAGCCATTTTCTAACATTCCCGCCGGAACAAGTATCGTTCGGATATGTCCTATTATAGAAAGCAACTCAGATATAAAGACTAAATAGAGGCAACCAAAAGCTTCCACTCGTCCGTGACTTTCTCAAAGGTGGAGGCCCTGAACTCATTACCGAAACTTTTATCGGACCCAGATTATAGGTGATTTTGGAAAACGTTCGTTTACTTTTACTGTCATCACTGGGTGTTCAGCTGTGCCTTTTGGAAGGACGTAAAATGAATACAAAAGGGCGCTTTGTCTGGGCCAGTTTTGAGTTAATTACTATTTACAAGAACGCAATGTTAATCCGATTGTATATGCTGTGCAGAAACATGCCGCAAAATGCCTTCGTCTTCGGAAATTTTATACACCAAGCATCGGCGCTACCAGCCTCTCCGAATTACGGGATTTATTGAGTGTTTTAGCTTACCGATTTTGACACCTTGATCTGATGGCTTCACAGAGCACGGATGAATGTTAACAAAACCGAATTACCTAACGGCTTTGCTTAGCCAAGGGGCCACTAAATGTGAGGCTGGCTGTTTGCGCAACTCCCAAATGCGGACGTCAATCGCTTGGCCATCTAGTTCGCCAAGTTATTGAACAAACGATATATGCTAGAATAATTGATGAAATGAAATTTATCAATTCTTTGCTGTGTTGCACGACGCAGAAGTAACTACAAACTAGAATATTAGTGATGTTGTCCTTAATCGCGCCTCCTAAAAATGAATACCATCAAATGATATCGAATCCAGGATAACGTGCTTACAACAGTGAGCCACATCCAACCGTAAATTTTACCAGTATACCAGTGGAATGTTTCAGTCGAAAAAGAAAATAGAAAGAAATTTGGATGGTTCCAGTCTGTTCCTTTGTCTGTAATCATAATTTCTCCGCTTATAGTCTCTTCCACATTTTATACTGAAAACCTGTGGGTTATGTGTGCGTTGTGTGAAACCATATAGGTTTTGCTTCGAGGGTGTGCAATCTTGTTGTTCCACCGAGATATGATTGAAAGTTCTCTGGTTTGGGTGAATAAGATGAACAGTTTAGGTGTTCGTTCTCACCGTTTACACATTATCAAGATACCGAATAAAGCACAAATATACTGCCTAACCAGTACAGCGCAAGGATCGCTCATATGCTACTTGCTCATATGAAGTTCAGATTTCTGACTTCCACACGCCGAAAAACACCGACAGCTCGCCCGTATTACTTAGAAGGAGCCAACCGCACTCTAAAAGGATAAACTTTCTGTCATTGACTCCTGCTATTTCTATGCATCTTGCCGTAAATGTAGCGATTCGCCCTTAGAGGGATTCTTCCTATCTGCTCAACCTCTGAATATCGCATTAGCGTCAATTTGTGCAAATCCAACCAAAAGGATCCTATTACAAGTCAATAATTGCAAAGCAAAAAACACTTAAGCGAGTGAAATAAGGCGACTTGATTCCAGCGTTTTATAGCAAGGCCATCAAAATAATTCTGATTAATCTGTTACAAGGGAATAATCATTGTAATCTCTTTCAGTTCTTCTTACAACTGAACAAAAGTGCTAGCCCTCATTCGTGTCAGAAGTTAAACCCAGATAGTGTGACAAGGAAATCAGTTCCCGGTGAGGCTTGAGCTGTTTAGTAATAGTGAACGCTCATTCGAGCGTAACCGGAAACCACTCATGAGTAGTAATCTTAAAAATGGTGTGAGGATTGAAGATGGACTGCTCACACAAACCCTGGTTAAATACAGATTTTAAGAAATCTCACATCTATTAATGACTGACACTACATCCTTACAATACACAGCTGAAGTTACTCGATTTCCTTATGATGTCCTTTCCGTAGTTGATCAATATTTTGCATTGATTTCAATTTACTGACCGATCCGAATTTTCGAACACGGTAAACTACGTTAAAAACTTGGTAATGTCCTTTACAAAATTTTCTATTAGTGGATTTCTCCTTTCTGTAATTTTTAAATTTCATTCATCCAATATGAATGACGAAAACGTTCGATTGAACCTTTGCTCACCAACGTCACACACAACTAGGTCGTCGTACCTAGAAGTACAACAACCTTCTAAATGACGTGAAGAGGAAAAGTTGCTAGTTCGTTTGGTCGACGAAAATTAAAATTCCGCTTTACATCCGATTGACGTTTCGCCTGGCTGTGCTTTCTAGTCAATGAATTATTGTTCATTGACTATGACTCTAATGACTCTTTTCTAGATTAGGTGAAACTCTTCCGAACAGCAAATATTGTTGAAACACCGTTCTACCGTTACACCGGTCACTGCAGCAACTGCAGAAACACCGTTCTACCGTTACACCGGTCACGTGGCATTGGGAGAACTGCAGCAACTGCGAAACATTCGCATAACGGACAAGGAGGCGGTAAAACCTAAAAACACTGGCATACAGACTCTAAACTTTGAGGTGAAGCTACCGACAGGACTCGGCACGGCGCAATACAACACATAAAACTAAGTCGCAAGGACAAATGTTCCACTAGGTTTATGAAATCACTGCGCATACACGGATCCCACGTAAAACTTAACGTTCAATTTTACACTCGACTGGTACCTCTTTTGGTCGTAGAGGTGCATACTTCTTTTTTTCATTCTGAGTTTGAGCGCATTTATATTAGTCGCGCGGCTAATTTGCAATCGTTTGTAATATGAACTCAAGGGTGGTTCTCCGAGAATAAATGCTTACAAAACCGCGTGATAAAACAAGTTTTGATCCATAAAGTGCGACTCAGCAGATCTGGTATGACTTTTGTTTATAGCATGATTTCCTATGAAGTCGTTCTTCCTCAGGGCTACTTGTAGACTGTGAGGAGCTCCCTTTCAAACGGGCCGAGCGATCGGGCATGCAGTTCAAAAGGAAATTTCGCACCATAACGCTTGAACTTTTAAAACTTCAAGCCATGGCTTAGTAATTTTCAGGTCTTCTTCTGACATCACTGCATAATCCGATCATTTGTCAGAAGCCTCATGATGTCCAAAGCACCCAGTAGCTGCTTGAAGGAAAAATTATATTCCAAACCTAAGTTCACTACCTGGCAGCCTTGAATGAATAACTACAGATGCTTCTACACCCAAATGACGAGTGCTAATGCAAATGAAATCCTTCGTGGGGTAGAGATTGTCTAAATCGAATAAACACTTCATGCCATTGTTCTCATTTATATCGATTCTATATATTTTATTATTTTTACATGCATATTAGTGAAATACATATTACATATCAAGTATGCAGGAACATTGAACGGTAAGAAAAACCATGTTGAATTGTGCTTCTCATTCTGTGACTGGTTCATCTAAGGAATAATCTGCAATTTGATTGTCGGTGAATCATCGCCAGTTTCCAATGCACCAAGAATTTTCATCGCTGTTTCATTACAGACAGCGTGGCTGAATGTTTGTCAGGAAAAATGCAAAGGGCTTCAAGAGCAGATAAACCTTATTATCATACAAGAATGGTGCCAATCTAGAGACTCTTCAGGATGCAGAACGGTTATCACCTGCTGATAAAAAGAGACCAGAAATATTTCTAATCTACTCATTTGTCAGGAGTGGGTGCGTTTATATACGCACTAGGATATAAAAAAGCTGATGAGATTCACACCACAAGTTGACGCTGATCTTCACAACACCTGTTATTCTCTATCAGTTGAGCTTTGTTCTTCCCCATTTTTTGTCGCCGAATTCTACACGTCTCCTGGAAACTCTCAAGCAGATCTGAGAAATCACATGATCCTTATTCACGTAACTTTCTCAGTACACTGAATATTAGCGACCCACTAATCACAAGGAACCTATAACACGACAACATTTGATGCTGCATTGCGAAAAAAACACATTCAATAAGTTTACGCCAGCAGACTTAGCATTAACAAACATAACTTATTTTTGCGACTCTAACAGAAAAAATATTCCACGAGATTTCGTTGAGCGACAGAAGGTTCGCTTGTCTGGAGTCAGCATTGTGTGAGATCGTTCGGCCTATATTTGTGAAAATCTCACAAACGACGATATGTCACTCAATCTACATTCGAATTTTCACATTATTCCACTTCATCGCACAGTTTCGCCACACTCCGCGATTCATTCCCGCGTAAACTAATTTTCGCAATCATTCCATATGCCCCAGATAGATGAAAGCGGATGTTTCAAACTTGCTCTGTTATTACGGAAAAATCCTGGCTACAGTATGTGGTATTTTAATGTATCTAGGATTGAAATAGGTGTATTAATTGTCTACAGAAACAGTTTGCTTCAATACTAATAAAGGTCGGCCGTCTCCTGTCATCTCCAAAACGACTTAAAATACGAAGTTAGGGTTATACCGAATACCACACAAAAGTGTCTAAAATTCTTTAGCGATTTAAACACTAGCCCACGCGATATTTCCATCAAATTCCGCATTTGCTCCAGAAGTTGTGGGTAAATTTGATATCCGTTTACCTTCACATACAACTGCTTGAGCTTGAAACTTTCGTCCTCCTAGTGTGATCTATGCGCAGACCACAAGTTAATTTATGAAAGTTAACTAGCCAACATTTTTTGATATAACTCAAACAGTTTACGTTTTTCGATTAAAGTATATATGACTCTCCATTCTTGCTTCTAAAGACTACAATCCTTGACCATTTCGCTGAATGAGAACCAATATTGATTTAGTGTGATTTTGTCCTTTCCTTTCCTTAGTCATTATCAAATGACGGATATTTCGCATAGTTTCACGAAGAGTGCAACGAAATTTGCAATGTAACGTTATTTCAAGGAAGTTGTGGTCCTTAAAGATGACGTATAGACTGTCCCAAAATGGAAGTTCGGATGTTTCCGTTACTAAACCTCATTTTTAGTTGATGGACTATGCATGTTTTACAATCTATCTCAAATAGCCTAGCTGGTTTAACATCATGCTCTATTCAGCTTCAACCTTGTTTGCCGGTCGACGAGTTTCGATGCGTTTATTTGACCTGAAGGCATGGTGAGGACATTAAGAGTGTTATTTATCAAGGACCGAAAAAACTGGTCAGTAGTGAGGTCAGGTTTCTCCGCAGCATAGCAGTGATAAGAGAGCAAGAGCAGAACAAAATAAAACGCTTAACAAATGTGAATTGCCTTAAATGAGATCCTCGATGTCTTTGGCAACTCGAAATTTCTGATAAAACGCTTAACAAATGTGAATTGCCTTTGTCTTTGGCAACTCGAAATTTCTGTCCAATGCCAAGCGTCACCCTTGTGTATTATTGCAACCAAGACAGCAGGAAGAACGTGCTAGCTCACAATTATTGATCCATTAGCGCAGGATGATAGATGTTTTTTTCTTTTAGCCAAATAACTAGTTCCCTAAAAACCAACAAAGTTAGCCAATCGCAATGCAAGATTGAGGCCTAGTCATCCGCAATAAAAGGCCTGCGGTAACTGGACGCGCGTGCGTGTCATATGGCCGGAAACGTGCACGGCTATATCGGTACACCATGAAATAGGGGAGCCACTGTACATGGACGTTGGTTACACGTAGGTTAGATGTGGATGGCGTGAGAACGCATTCGTGCTTGACTGCTGCGTCAGCTTTTGGCCCGGTCAGTGGAGTCCGGCAAATCTGCTCTCGAGCTTTCCTCTCTGCATAGAAGAGTCTGATGAGGTTAGCAAATTTGTCTGAACTGATGAGCTTTTCTAGGGCAGGCCACGGTGCGCACCTTTTGGCCAAAGCGAACGTTTTATTAAAATCCACCAGTATCTCACAATCTGTTTCGTTCATTACAATTTTCTTACGTCCGTCCTGCCTCGAGAGTTAAGTCAGTCGTATAATGGGCACCTGTAACTCCGGCTGGGTTATACAATATCAAAGCCATAATTTGTTACAGCAGGCTGATTCTTTATCAGTTATCGCTTTCCTGTCGGCTTCTTCTTTTTAGTGGAAGGGAATCTCTTTTGAAATCCTGGAAAGCTTAGGAAGTCTTTCCCTGTCGCAGGCTATACAACAGAAGGAACAGTTTGCTATGTAGTATCGGTCCTCTTAGATTTCAACATTTCTGAGTGTAACCCTGTAATCTCACCGCGGGCCTTTTTCAAGCAGCTAAGCAGCAATAATTATTACTGATGTGCTGCATTTCATGATGAGTTGACTTACTAGCTTAAATCCACATCCAACAACCATCTGCTTAATGCCGAATTGATAATGGATTGAAGTTTCGGTGACTCCGGTGAGTATTTCAAATGATCCTTTTATCGGTTGAAGTTGGTGCAATTACAGTCCATATACTGCTTTGTTTTAGAGAATATATTGTGCACTAACAACGACTCACTTGGGTTTATTTTTATATGCCCTACACCAAGCTTGTGTACTTATTGGGTGAAATATTACGACGAGTTACAAACTCACTCTCTCAGAAGACCATTGATTTAGAGCTTGTTAGCTCAGAGTATATCAGTTGAGAAGCCTTAGTTAGCCTGCCAGCTTAATGAGTAACAAATTATTCAAGTGATCCTTCTGGTAGTCAACTTCATCGTCCAGGTTGCCACAAAAGACAGTAGCGGGGAAGAACTAGTGCACGCACATTTGAATAAAGGAGAAAACGATCATGACGAAAAGCTCGCGAACGACACCATGGGATACGGTCAGCATATAAGTACACCTGAAAATCATTTAACGATAACAATTTCCATCACAAAGATGTAGACGTCCCACGATTTTGCTGCTACTCTTCTTGGACGAGACACTTTGTTCATTTGAGGTCCAAACTGTATTGACGGAGTTATGCTTGAATACGGTGTTTTCAATCAGACTATGATGTTACACTATTTGTTTGATCAGAGCTAGGATCTTGGAAGAACTGTATGGTAATTATATCAGGCACGTGTTGTAGTATGAATGACAAATATTTTTCAACAACTTAGTTGATATTGTTCGCCAAACTATTAATTAATGTTGTCAGAACATTATCTTTCCAGTGTCCATTTTTTATGCTTTGTAGACTGGAATTGTTTTTGTTCCATTCTTACGCCGTAGAATTAGTTTAAATGCCAAGCAACCGACGAAAAATATCCTAAAAATTGTTAATCACTCAAGACAAATGACAATTAACTAGTTTCTTCTAAAACCTATCTTTATGCTATTTTCTGTTTGTGTGATCTGTGGGTACGCGTAAACGAAACGAAGCTCAAGGTTCCGAATTATCCTCCCTCACTGAATTAGCTACACGGGACATCGGCTCTTTCTTCTGAGTTTTTTTGGTACCATTGTTTTGATGGTTCCTATCTTGGCAAAATTCTGATCGCACAATAATTATAACTGTTATTACATCGGTTTTGACGAAATACGGGAAATTTCATCGTAGCGTGTTGGAATTCAACGGCTCAACAAAGTTACTAAATTTCATCAAAAAGGTAATATATAGCCTGCAGTTAGTAGCATTCAAACTTTTATCGCTGAACGTTGTTACTGTACAGATTGAGCCAAATCATGCGGTATTTACTGCAGTAAAAATAAACCTGCACTATCACTTTTCGTGTCCCACGTTGGCAATTGTTGTGTATTAGCATAGTTCTATAGCTTGCAGTTGTTTGCAGAGATTTGTAGCCGCAAACTTTCGGGAAGTTATTCATGTGCTACTGAGAAGTGTTTTACATAGAAAAGCAGTCGATAACTTCCAATAACCCTACCGCGGAAATCTGCTAACTGGACAGTTAGATAATCAGTCAGTCAACCAGTTTGCGTGCCATGATTTGAGTGGTTGAACAATGAATGACATCCCATCCAGTTTAAGAACACTTTGGCAATATGGCCGATTATCAGCCGCAGCTGTTCAAATGCGACCAGCACTGACAAATTTTCAGATCATTAAGTTCGTGGGATGCATGCAGATAATTCTTCCTCAGTCTCAATAGCTACTTGTCTCTGGTAGGTTTCACCGACCGCTGGAATTTGTACTGAGTGTGTGACCGTCATAAATACCAATGGTTTGTTTGGCCAGACAGTCTAACCAGCATACTCAGCTCAGTATCTAAGGGGACTATTCGGGGATCTCAAAATCTTTTGGAATATGAGTGGTATGATCGGTGCTCTCCGGAGAGAACATCAGTAGCACAACTTGTGCTAACCGGATAGGCTTCTGATCAAATGGGCTACGCAAGACACTGTGTCACGTTTTACAAACGTATTCGAGCATTACAAGTGACAGACCATACATCTGTCGGGTGACTTAACCTGAAAGACTGCTGACTCATTATGTGACTGTTCTCTGCCCATAGAAGTGTCGTGTGAGCTGGCGAAGGTCATCATGAAGTCACGGAATATTCAACGCACATACTACGGACGAAGTATACCATCATCGCTGTTAGATTATCTGTAACAGTCTACAAAATTGATTACTACAACTCGTTCCTTGGCCATTTTATACTGTTTCGGGATGTGTAGATCAACCTCAATGTTGCTTTATTAACCCACGTGCGATAATTTCTTTCCACAGGACATAGTGAATGGACATACTGTAAGAATCATTTGGAGGTGGAATATTGTGTTTGCAGTTTGTCCTCGAATGCCGCAGATGGTTGCACATATAAGCGTCACATTCTGCCGTCACGAAGAAATGATTTGACTTCGCTAGGAAACGGTAGCATTTTTATCTTCTGTACAGGATCACAGCTAAGTTTCTCTCAATAAAACATCACAAATGTCTTATCCAACCTATAGTGTGCATCTTCTTTTAAATGACAAAAATGGGGGAAAAGTCCACCTTGAATAATACGCAAAGTTGTGTGGACAAAGTGTTTCGGAAAGTGAGCAAAAAGAAGTTTGAGGAGAGTGATGGAACTCCGAAGTGAAGCGTTGATCATAAATTGGGTGCCATTCGGTTGGATATTTCTAGTAAGCTTCTTAATGGAATGAACCTCTCTGGAAACGATAAACTCAACCAAGATATTCCTTTGTGGTAGGCAAATACAGTTGAAAAAACTATTACCCATTAGGACTAAGGGATATGCCATTCTAAATCTGTTCTATTACCGTCCCTCACTTTGACAACGATAGGTCTAGGTTACTGAGTTACCAAACAACTGTCGCTTTACGATAAAAGTTCGCGAGCTTTTTTGTTCAACCGCAAAATACGTCTGCAGAGACACCAATCGATAAACACGTCTGAAAATGCTGTAGTCCCAGTGACATTCCGTCATGCCCTGAAACTCGTCGTGAAAAAAAACACGTGTTGACACATTCTACTCGCTTTCCACTGACTGGCATCTTTGCACCATTTCTCCAGGATGAATCCTTTAGTTGTCGACCTTATCTGATCGGAAGCACTAGCATTTATCCACCTATGTAAAAATTGGAACATTTCAACTCGCTCGGTATCCTGTCTCGATTTAGTATGTTTGTCAAAATCAGTTTATCTGAACCAGTGAGTTTTTGGGCATCTTATCTAAACTTTACCTGTTTGGAGAAAAGCAGTGTACCGTTAGGCAGTTTTGCCGTGAAAAATTACTTTTGTAAACGTTTTGTACCTAAAACGATTTGCATACAACATCGTTTTTCTTATCTTCCAACCAAATAGCTGTTTTTGCAATTAACAGAATCAGACAGTCTAATGGGGAATTCGCAAGCAGTTATTTTCGACAGGTACACAAACAATTTCTGGGCAGATGATCATTGTCATTAATTGACAAAACCAACATAAAGTTGGGAACAGGACACTGCAAATGACAGATTTTTGGCTCTTGACCAGGTAGTTGAGGGGGATGGGCACCATGAATCGATTAGGATAATACCTATCATGATTTATGTAGAAATATATTGTATATACATATATATATTCCGTCACACTTTCATGACTTCCGGGAAAGTGGATGCCAGCATGTGTGCTTCTGCAGTGACCCGGTTATTAAATAATCACAAGTATGCAGTTGGGGGTTTAATTGAATGCTTTCGGTAAAAAAAACCTATGTTCTTTAGAATACTAAGGTGTTTTTGTAAATTTTTTATGTAGTTTTCCTTATGTAAGTCAAAGATAACCGTGCGTTTGTCATGGAACAATGATTTGTTGATGTTGATGGAAATGAAGCTGTACGATTTGGATATTCCAATTTTTTTCTAATCACAAACACTTGGTTGAATGGCTTTGGTAATTGATTTTTAATTAAAACACAACAATGCTATCTGAGAAATCACCACTCAGAGTCACGATGACAGTGGTTTATTGTGTTATCCAGTATGCTTTAGGAATAAACATAGATATAGTGTTTCTGAAGGTTTTATCTCTGGACATATAAACAACCAGGTGATTTTTCTACGTTTTGATCGTCCCAGAGGTTTATGAGAAGCTGAAACCTTAATATTTTTCAAAGATGCAACGGTTGAACAGTGCTTTTTGGATTTTTATTGCAGATGTACTTTACTTACATGACAAAATAACGACCAGACCTGTGGGAAATGTCATTGTTTTTGTTTGAAAAAAACGCACGCTAACTTTCATTCTGTTGCTTGTCTAAGCGGAGGAGTGAACCATGTGTATAGTAATCACTGACTCTGAACTTAACAGAACGACTTACACAGTTGTCACAATTCGTCAGATAACGGCTCAATGTTAAAAATCGTTTTGTTATGTGCTGGACAATGTTCTGACCCCAAATTCGCCGTAAAATATTTATCATACATAATACAAACGCGTCACAGATGTGAGAAACTGTGAGCACTCTAGTTATTGGGATTTGATAAACCTCAAGATCTGCGAGCTTGCTTAGGTGATCTTCCAGGCTCAGATAAATTATGTATTTACGAGCGTGATGCTTGTAAACTGTGTTCCGTTTAGCTTCAAATGCGTGTGGGTTATTAAACAAATCATTTTTGTGCGGATCAATTGGCCGAAGGTATCATCTTGATGACTACCGGAGTAAATAATTCGAAACGGAATCGTTATTAAACAGCCCTGTTTAGTTTCGTTCATTATTTTACGAAAAAATCTTAGATTTTGAGGCGAGCGACGTGTAAGATACGCACAAGGATGCAATAAGTTGCCGCACTGCGTACAACCGCTACGGATTTTTTTGACTGAAACTAGACAAAGTAAGCTTACGAAGACCAGTTGAGTAGCCACGTGCTCTGACGTACAGTCACGCTACTTGACCCCATATAAACATTTCTCTCTCATGATGATTTTCGTCGTCAACAAGAAACGCTGTCTAAAATCCTTCGTTTGGCCTGATGAGGACCTGAAGTAACTTGGTGAGGAATTATATTACCGTTATGTTACGTCGGCAAAGACAGAGAGTTGTACACGTTTTGCGAAAAGTCCTCAAACATTTTGCGCTTGTATCAAACAGCCTTACATCTGGAATTCCAAAACCACTTTCAACTTTCGGATTAATCCGCCTACGGTAAGCTAAACTAACCGGGCAATCTATAGATTTCGGCAATTTGTCTTGTATAAATTAGTCTCGTGTAGGTGAAGTAGTGCAAATATTTCAAAGTTTTGTGCAAGCAAGACAAAAGAAAACACTATTTTCCATGTTAAGGAACACAGCAAACTTCCCATGCAGATCCACCGGACTATTAAGGAAGTATGCGCATCGTTGACATGCCCACAGCTAATCGTCATTAAGTGAGACGCGGACATCGTCTGTCATTGTTATTGTTAGGCTGCCTGCCCACAGAGTCTGCCCCAAAAAAGACAACTTTTTTGGCTTCCGGTCGTCTCATATATCAATTTCCACAAATCACAACACCCTTCGCAACTTTGCTGTCGCGATCTATAAGCAGCCAACTACTCATCTTAAACATCAAATAATCGGTGTCGGCCCTTACGCGGAGTAAGGATGTGTATTTCTTCTCCTGCTGCTGAAGCGTGTCAAGCACAACTTCCTAAGGCAATAGTTAAGGAAAATCATGCGAGAACACCGCTGGACACAAAAGCAATGACAAAACCTAGATCGAGATGTGAGTGATTGATGTCAACTGGGTGATCAACCGAGGTTATTTGTTTTCCATTGCCTGCAGAGCATCTTGTGGGCCACCAGCATCAGTTCATCGATGTCATTTTTCCATAGCCGCAAAATCCTCAGCACGACTGGGAGATCCGTCGATATATAGCCACAAACGAACTCTGACTTCATCTTCCTCATTTCACTACTTAAATCCTTGCTTAATTACAAGAACACTTGTTCTCTCCTGTGAGACATTATTCACACGAGGATGTTGAAATCGCGTATCCGATTCAGCTGATGGTTGTTCCTGGAACCAAGCTCTTATGCAGTGGTCCTGTACCGCAGGCGTGGTATCAATTGGTTTTGTTCGAAGCTATACTTGTGGTCATCTGTTTATTTGCATTCAGTTTTTTGTATTGTTAAAACTGTGCAACCGCCCCTTTGAACAATGAAACTCACTAAAATAAAGGAATGTTAGAGCTAAGGCAGGTGCAAATACTGTATTTTAACGCTTTGTATTCCCTGAATTCGTATGTCTAGGGAGGAAACATTGATCCTGATCAGTTCCTTGGTTTTTGGGAGGATTACTCAATAACTCTACTGGAAATTCACAAAACTTCCAAAGTGCGAAGTGCCTTTATGGATGGGAATTATCCTCATGTCACACTGGTTCTTCCTTTCATGTACTTGTCTATTCCCCTAACAAGGGAATATTACTTCACACACGTGCATAATAAGCGCGCACTACACAACTGACCGTGTTCAGCTTTTGATACATCAAGCTCCTGAACAGGCATATGCCACAAAATATTTGGAATGGTTCTTTTCACTTGTGATTATTCGCTGTCTTCCATTAATCGTGCAGTAAACATTGGTATATCTCAAGACATTTAGTAGCCAATTGCTGATTTTGGTAAGATACAGAGTGAGTCAGTGCGTAAATGACGGACAAAGCATAAGTGCGATCAGTAGTAAAATCCATCCAGCCTAACTTGGCAAGTTTTTTGGAGATTAGCCCAAATGTCAATCTCTTGGTTCTCCTCATGTGCAAAGTTTCTGAAGTATTGGGTATAACCTCGTAGAAGAACTTTCCTATCTCCCTCTTCTTACCCATGTCCACCAAACTGTGAGTAACCAAGACTTGACTCAGATATGTCAGCCAAATTGGGAGGATACTACTGCCTTGGGCAGATAGAAAGCCGTGCGCTCGAGTGATCGCCGGTAATCACAATAGTCGGTTGGCTCGAAAAGCAGCAGAGGAATATGGTGACAGTGAATGATGACACCCCGGTCACCTACCTAACAGCTCGGTTGCTGAAGCCCCTTTCAACTGTAAAACGAAAGAACACTCCTACCGTGCCACTGCCAAACTATTGAAGTTCGAGCGCATCGCTGGAAATTTATATCAACAAATCGGTCCTTGTAACTATTCTCTCGTAACATAAACGAGACTACATTTACATCGCTTTGTAGCGCACCAATTTCGCAAACCCAATGGACTCTTACTGCGGGACATCTCATTAAGCATCGTGTTCGTCTATGAAGTACATTTCTGAGGCAGACGGTTTACTGAAAGTTGCATGTAAACCCAAGTTGCAGCGCGTCTTTTGGTAGCCTAGTTAGAGATGTTTGTGACACTCGGCTGCGCGCATTTTTTCCATCCTGAAATTAATTTGCGGACGTGTGCTGTTGAAGTTCTCCTGGAAAACTATATAAGTCAAACATTCCAGCTTCTGCTTGTCCAAAACTAAGTCAGCTAGCGGGAAACGGAATGTCATTCTTTTCCCTGTAAAATCAGCCAGCAAGATGTAACTAAAACTCGTAACATAAAGTCATTTCTTTTAAGCCTGAGTGTGAAAAACCTCATTTCAAAGTCAGTTTCTGAAATATTTGAAACGTTAAGTCTTCCAACAAGTAAGGATAGTATACAGTCATTGATCTATTGTTGAATAGCCTAAGATCTCTTGAATTAGCAAGCACGATGAGATGAACAAGGTCGGGGGGGGGGCTAGATTTGAATCGATATGGTCTGGTAAGTTTGACCACCTCACTGACCATTCGGCTAATGAGTGAAAAAATGTTGAATATAGACGAGCTTATATGGATAGATCATCATCTCTGCGGTTGATTTGATGTTAGATGAGATTCAGGACTGTGGGTTCAACATACCTGGTGCGTGCATGGTTACCTCAAAGCAATGTTTAACCTTAAGTGACAAGGTGTTTAATGTGTGCTGTGCTATCCTTCTTACCACGTAAAATCGAAAATTTATATTCATCCGCCACTGGCATGAAGATTTTGCTTACATAGTCTTTTATGCCAGTAAATGCAGTACATAAACCCTTCCTTCAAAGCGTCCAAATGAAACGTAGCCAAGAGTTTCTCTTCTGAATTTGATGTCTACGTGGATGATACCAACAATCGTCATCCCAGCAACACTGCGGCGGTAAAGACCCCACGTTTAAATTACCGGTTTACCAATTTTGGATTTTGTCCCCAGTCAATCGTGTTCTTGTTTGGGATACAAAAATTGGGATCTACGGGTAAATGTTCCGAATAGACCTTAGCCGTCAATCGCTACAACTACAATGATCTGGTTAACTAGGAAAATCTTTGATTTTCGCCGATGAGCTGAGCTTCTTTTTCGGCACATAGGCTGTCCTTTGCTTTTCAGGTTATCCCTGAATCTTCATTTTAGCCTGACTGTTTAGGTCATCAACTACTAGAACATATTCAGTTCTATTCTAGAAATTCTGGACTGCACTACATGCCACTCATCCAAAGCGTGGTACCTAAGTGTGCCCCGTTTTTGAATAAAGCATCGATTAAAGCATTATACCCTCCAATAAAAGCGAAACAATGGTTTTGTTACCACAACCTCTATATATCAAAGCGCAATACATTCCTCCACAAGACTTGTGTAGGTTTTGAAGGACATGTTTCCGAAAAAACCAGCAAAATATGCTAAATTTTTAAACTACAAGACAAATGGAATTCAACAAAAGTTTTGTTCTGGTTAAAAAGTTACTGGTTTCTTCACAGAACTATCCAAAATACCTCTCGAATCCAAGAACCTAACAACTATAAGGGAAGACTTGTATTTTGTCTACTGTCTAAATATGATTCAACACTTTAGCTCACACGTAGGCGGCCCGGAAGAGTCAGAAACACATTATTGTTTTCGGAGTCCCACAATTTTTTCTCCATACAATACAAGGATAAACTATCAAAGATGACCTCACCCATAACATCAAAGAATATGGGACAATCGATCCGACGGATTCCGGATCGCCCCAAGGAGGGCTCCTCACACAAAAACTGCAACCATGTATTCATATATACTTATTTGTTGCTACTTACCTAAAGGAGAGTGGTCACATGATCTGCATATGATCCGCATGGTCATTTTTAGTCTGGGATAATCGCAAGGACAAGGTTATTTAGCTGGTTGATTTATATGACCGAATTAGTCTCCGCTTTCCAAAGCAGTTGCCCAATGAAAAACACTGCGTTGAGTAAATAAGCGTAGTTGCGAATTGGCTGATTGGGTATGAAGCTGCGCACGGGACATGCAAACATATTCGTTCACGCAACATTTCATACTGCAACCTATTCACTTATTCAGACGGTGATAAGCTAGAGTAACTTTTATCCAAATTGATCACACGCTTTCTTGTTCAGGAATGCTAACCTTTCGCCAAGCAACACTCGTCAGACGACGCCAAGCACACTTACACGGATCTGGTCCGCCCGTTCTTGTTCACACGATCACGCAACTGTCAACCTTCACAGATCAAGTAGATTTTACTCTGATTTAATCAATCTGCCAATATTCATCACTATATTTTATTAGATGAAGCCCTACACCAAGAGGTGTAAAACAGATTAAAAACTCAGCAAGAGGAACACTGCATTTGTTCACCGTTTCAGAAATAAGTATAGATGACCCAAAACTATTTATAATGTTTTTAAACACCGAAGTAAAAATTCCTAAGACAGGGTAGTTAAAATACAATTTTCCACGGGCTAAATTTAGGGTTTAGCTTTTGAGTCAACTGTATAAAATGAACCCTGATACTGGTAGCCTTCAAGAGAATTTCGATTGTCTAAGGCACCATACTCAACTACTCGGTAGTTAGAAAAACTTTTAAAAGCTACTCACTCCAAGCGTATGATAATGTTGATACGTAGCAATGTTGTCAAACAGATTTGCTGTGTAGTTCCGGTTATTTTTTGCGTAGGCAACGATGACTCTGATACACTGAAAAGTAGATCGATCTTTGGAACACTTGTTTTCACACTTCACCGCGTTCTGAATGGTCCGTGATCCAATGTAAACACACTGTGTGGCGGAAAATCCGGACTCGTGCAAGTAAGGCATAACGACAAGACGGAGAAGAATGCATTCAATAATAAGGGTGGTTGTAATCACTGTGGCACACGTTAGATAGGTTATCTTTAACAGTGGATCCCGATAAGTTGATACTCGTCTTGCAGGGTGCCAGATAGGACCAGCGGGAACGCCATATCGGTCCTGTTTTTCTGTCAGGTTCACAGCATCAGCTAGCATAAAAAGGATAGGTCCTGAAGGACATGACTCTCGGGATGGCTTAGCTGTCATGGAATTTGGGATGCGTAAGCGGTTTACCACTTTTCTCCTTCGCCATGTATTCAGCTCTGTTCGATTGGGGCTGAACAGCTTATGAATGATTGGTCACCAGGTTTAACCAATCAAAATGCTTGATCATCCCGGATGGTCGCGAAGGTGTCTTTAGCGGAGCTATTAACGGGGTTGGTATACCTTTCAGAAAAAGGTACATATTTTAACATACGGGTGAAATCAGTTACTACGTCTGAGCTTTCAGTTCTATAACAAGCTTAAATATTATTTTCGGAACCTGTCTGCATTACGACAGAAAGCACAGCGGGGATTTCGCTGATACATTGTGTTTCCAAGCGATAGCTTTCATAAGTTCTCTCTCCAAACCTCGATAGATTACAAGTACCTTCCCAAATAGTGCGGATGTTTGAGTAAATGAGTTCCGAAAAAAAGTCATTGACGTGTAATTCACATTATTATCTACTACATTTGAAATGCATTATTTGCGACAATGACATTCTCTCGGTCGTTATTGCTGTTTTGCTTTATAAAGCTTCGAATAATTATACGTTGGGCGCATCCGGTATTTAATCGTTGTGGGGCTACCGGGAAAAACCCGAATCCAGAAGAATTTCATGAATGTTCCTGGGCTGTCGAAGAGTTTTTGGGAATCTTTTGAGTAGTTTCATATATGAATGCTTCGGGAAAATATTTTGCCCTGTGATCCCCACACAATTGTTCAAAAAAGCTGTTCATGTCCTAAAATTCTAGCAGCACCGAACCTATCATTTGACCTAAACAAATCATTTAGATAGGTTGCGCTTACTCATCCCTCGCCGTTTGCATGATAACGTGTTACACTTATTGGAGTCTAAGTCCACACGTTTTGCCACATGATTCTGTCCAATTACACTCGCAGCTATCGGGAACTTAGGCAAGTTGTTCAGATTAACCCAAGATTAGCTACTAGTATGAGGAGAATTTTGGAAGTTTAATCCGAAATTCCTCTCAAGTATAAATTAAGCCTGCGCAAGAACTTATGCAGAAGGTTAGATATAACACCATTGTTCAGTCGCGCAATTCATTTCAAATGGTTAATAAAACACGGAAGGAGTATTCTCATTATCTAGTCAACTTATATCTTGTTATTGGTATTAGATTTGTAAATTCCAAGTGAAAGCTAATCTGACTGTTGTACACCCATTTGTAGTTGGGCAACGTAGGATTCGGCTTCGTGTCACTACAGCTCTGAAGACGACACTGATTTTGGTGTCCAGGCTGTCTCTAAGACACCGCAATGGATATTCCCAACAGCTGCGGCATTTTTGGTATCCTATACCACATTGATACGATTGTTATGGTCAGCTTACTTTAAATGGGCGAAAAGTCGTTCTTTGCCGTGACATCCGAACAAAGCTTGGCAACCAAGTTCATCAGCATGCGCTGGACGCACCTCAAAATTACCGCGCTCTCATCGGAGTGGCTGGCTTGCTTGGGGACTCCAATAGTGTCTTTTTTAGTTTGGGGAAAGTTCGTTACTTTGGAGGGATGAGTACTCAAGTCTACAGTCGGTTTACCACCAAGTGTGCTGTATAAATGACTCATCCCAGCCGATCGACCAAACCAAAAAGCCGCCAATGATTAGTGAACGTGATTCAGTCTAACTGTACATCAAATGTCTTATTCGGTTAAACGGTGAGGAGCGAGCGGTCTCCATATCCAGTCACTCAATCAGAGTTTTGTAGTTTCATCCTGCAGATCTAATTTATAAAAAAGGTGGGATATTCTGCCAGGAGCACTAGTTTATTTTTCACTATTTGGAGTGTACAACAGGACCGCTCTTCTGTTCATTAAGGGAACTGAATATGGAAACATCTTAGAACTTGGGGTTGAATATTTCGTAAAAGTAACAACGCACAATTAAGATGTTGACAAGACTATGAAGGTGTGCCCCCCATGGCAATTTTTACGTAGACTTTATGTCATTACAGATTCATGCTGTACTTAAAGACGATAACCAACTTTAGCACACTTACAGACTATTATCCGAACGTCAAAATGATCCACAACGAACTATTCGTCCTTTAACCGTATTGCCATCGATAACAATTTATGGAGCATCTAACTGAATGAAAATTGTCTGGTTACCAAGGCAATCGTTAGTTCATTTTACCCCATTCGGTATATTGTCACTTTGAAGGGATATCCTCTTTAGAGTAAAAGTGTTTTCGTCATCCTATCGTCTCTTCCTCCTTCTTGCCATGCGCAACTTGGTGTAAGAGAAATGTGCCATTACAGTAAGGCAGATTTACAGAATAAGAAATTTTGGTTTTCAGTCCAAAAAGTAGTCACCTAGGGAAGGGCATATGCAATGAGATTACTGATAACTATGAATAAGTGTGTTTTAGCGTTGGTTGACACGTGAAAAGCCATGTAAACTATATCACTAAGGTGTATTGAAAGCATTCTTTCACAAGCGCAGTGCAAATGCGAGAATCGGGATGGTAGACTTGAGAATCGCAAAATCATGTGAGCTGATTGCTTCAACCGGCTCGTTTCCTTCAAAAGCTCGGAACTGGAAACTTTCTTGTCAGTGGCATGTATTTAGATGATACAGTTGATGTTGATGACCGACCCAAAGTGGTCAGTCAACATGGTCTCATTACAATAACAAACGGGGAGGTTACTAGATGATGTGGCCTTACATCCCAACCGTCTAAGGTTATATCGTCAAGGTATATTTGACTGGGATTTAAACAGAACTCAAGCGTAAAGAGGTTGCTAGCTAGTGTGAAGCCACATTGGCTGTGATTGTTGGAGGTCAGATTATGAGCTTTGAACAGGTTTGTGCCGTTCGTGAACGTGAAATCAAATTTAACGGATACCACCTTCGTTTCTGTGATGAAAAAGGTCCAATCAGACGCTTGAACACTATCAAAAACTTTGTAGCTGCATAAGGTCAGATGGATAGTTCTGTGAAATGACGCAATATCGCTGTGGATACTTTTCCGTATCCTGTCATAAGATGTCCATCTTGATTGTTCTCCATTTATGCACCGTGCGCAGTCGATGACTTGCAATACGGTTTAGCTTACTCACTACAGTTTGTCAGAGAAACGTTAGACTGCCGTTAGCTTGCACCGACCGTCGTGAAAGCCATGCATTTGACACTATTAATGTTGTAAAGATCGTTGTTTAGCCCCCTGGTTCGGTGAGGGCCCCAACGTTAGTGGTTTTAGGGAAGACAACATCCAATGAATAAATTCTGAGGTGTTCATCCTGTGTGATTTCCAAACCATTTCAACGGGTTCCATTCTTTGGCCGACTGTTACACCTGGACTAAGTAATCGCATGGTATGATCGATGAACTCTGAGTATCAACTTTTCGTTATTTCCGATTTATTTGGAGCGGTTTTGCGCTCTGTGTATCATACACCGATACACATTTTTGGGCTCAGTGTATCTACGCACGACATGCCCCTAGCTTGGCGTTTGGCGAAAAGGCAGAGCTAAGGCTCAGGTAATGGTCAAACTGTCACTGCAGATATAAGTTTTATAATGATTATCACTCTGGGAAACATCAAGGCCTGGGAAGGCTATTGCTCTGTTTTCGGTCTCGTGATCAGGACTCGTGTACAAACACTTTTACGACAATGAAATTATCGTCTGCGCACTCAGGATGGTGGACAATAAAAAAGACTGCATAACTAATGACTAAGCAAGATTATGAATATTAAAGCAATAAAAGTTGGGTATGCTTCTTGGCGCCCAGAGATCTGTACAGAAACCAAGATGGTCACAGAGTGAAATTCTTAAACATTGTTGCGACTGCATTTCACTCTGTCACGCTCAAACTGTGGGCAGAACAATGGGTACATCCAAGCCCATCTAATCAATAGATAAGTGCTTTCACACTCGATGAACGTTAATGCATGCCACACGATGTCTGCCCCATAGCTCAGACAACCAACTT
Source organism: Opisthorchis viverrini (assembly GCF_000715545.1). Lineage (NCBI taxonomy): Eukaryota > Metazoa > Platyhelminthes > Trematoda > Opisthorchiida > Opisthorchiidae > Opisthorchis > Opisthorchis viverrini. The sequence goes on from NW_008751830.1 coordinate 941,189, forward strand.
TTCGCAAGATGAACTCATCCATATCTGTCTTGCAGGTTTGTTTTGCACATCTGACAACGAACTTTTGCTTCATTCCTAGATGTGAACTGTCCCAGCTAGAAAACGAAACATTAAAAGACGCCACAAATGGTTCAAACCTTCAAGAAGATCAAATTACTGTTCCAATTTGAATGGCGGTTGCTCACTTCAACCCAGACTTGGTTAAATTTTCGCAAAATAATTCTTTATACCACGTGAGTCGCCATCTTTCCCCATGATTACAACGTTGAGGGTGGTCCCAATGTCCGAAAATTCGCATCATGTTCCTCTTCCACACAGTTAACATGCTGAAAAGCTCAAATCATACTAATGGCTGTTATTCAGTATGATAGAGCACCTTGGTGAACGAGGATGACTTTGAACGCGGATATTCGAGGGCGGTATAAATCCGGTGGAAGTCATCCAACTTCTAGGCAACTGGACCACAAGAGTTTCGTAACCCTCCTTCCATATAGGCAGTCAGTCATTCTGCTTGTTTACCGAGTTTGTGTTAAGAAAATCAATAAATTCAGACGATGCATTCGTGTTGGCTGAGGACATCTTCTCTCGTTTGATGTAAAAGCTGCTCAAAATTTGGATTGATTTTCATGGTTCACCTCATGCTCCGAAATTCGTCGGAAAATTTGGCCATTTGAGGGCAATTATGCGACGTCACGTGTAACCTCATAGTTATCATGCTTGTGATAAACTCACTGGGTCCAGTTAATTATACACGAATCACGGCCACGGGTTGATTCAGACAATCCAGGGCAAAAATGGCTTGGCGAATACATGCCGCGGAAGTGCGAGTCGGTTTAAAACATTCACTCTCACACCGGGTGACTCTCACTTTGCATTTACTTGATGCCTGTTTATGAGAAATTACTCTGTATCTCACAAAACCGCTGTTTGTCAACAGCCGAAAACTTCTAACACCAATCGATATATATATATATATTCATATGTACACTGCGCACTTCTCTCCATTTCATAGGGAGCGAAGTGCTGCTTGTTGTGCTATCTGGTTGAAAAAACGTGCATTGTATTCTGACGGGGGAAAGCATTCGGAAAAATTGGTGGCAACTTCAGCAACTGTTATCATATTTTACCCCGTAACACCTAAGTCAGTACTCACCGACCACTTTGAACCAGTTTGTGTGGACTAACTTCTCAGATGAATTAGCTAATAAACAGAATAAAGTGATAAATATCTGGTTCTTGGGACCCAAAAGTACACAAAAAGACTCTATGAGAGAAGTCACCCCCATGAGAAAGCACAGGCAGCATTCGATGCCAGTCTTTGTTGGAGGTGTCTGACCACATATTGCTAGGGTTTGGTCACAATATTGCGTCCTGGGCAATTATTTCGCTTCCCTCTACATTCCAAAATGGGTCAAACCCTAATCACCCAAATGGTATAAATGAGACGGACACAAAAACGAGGTCAGCACTCTGTCTTCCCTAATCTGACAGCTGTTCATCGTAATGTGCACGTGCTTGAGTAAACTGATCCAACGAATGATGTTTTGAATACTGTTTTAGGTGGGATAAAGTAGAACATGTTTGCTAAATTCTAGGTAGGTTTTTGATGCATATCTCGTTTGTTATCTACGTCGAATAGCACCCCTGAGCGCGCCGATCACACACCGCTAGAAGCAACATGCAATATTTATCTAGAGAACATTCTAACCTAGAGCGGAAGCAGACACATAAGGCTAATCAAACACCGTTTTCTCGCTCCATCCAATTACTTGTACTGATATCGATTTGAGGAGAATAGAGTCCATCGTGAACAACGTGCATGACGAGGAATTTTAGAAATTACGTGAACACAAGTCATTTGGAACATCCAGCAAATACAAAGTTTGCTTTAAAGCATCTTTCATTTGGTGTTTGCCACTGTAGTTTAGCGCCAGTTGCGCTGACTAGGCGGCAGTCAGCTTGTAATCACTTAGCAGTTTGCTAAAAAACATATCTTTGGTTTTCAAAACGCCCGACCGATTGTGCATTAGATATTGCTCTATTACCTCGACAAAGCTTCAGTGTGACTGACTCAAATTCGTCTACAGTCCAAAAGCACAACCAACCTAAAAAGTAAGCCACACATAAAGACCAATAATTTGTTCTCCTCTCTTCAGCTGTCGAATAATTTTTCACTAAAACCAATTCTTGTTAGAATAATAGAGAAAATATCATCGAAAAACTCCAAACACTAGGTTGCAGATTGCAATGGAAGGTTTGAATCACCCTGAATATTTCCGCACATCTCGTTAGCTTTTTCGGCTAAAAGAAAGCTCACGAATTATACTGGTTAAATGTTCATATCGAGCGGACAAAATGTCAGTACTAAAACACTAAATAAGGGCATTCTTCAGTGTGTTCCCAAAGTTTTCTGGTTACGTTACTTGAGGCAAGAGTGTTGCAAATATTTGTTTCTGGATGCAGCTTGTTTAGCAAGAATAAAGAGCCTTACCAGTGTGACATGCAATTGGGCTTTCTCACTGCATAGAAATCATAATGCTTTCAGGTAAGATGTAAGAATGCTGAGTGTACACTCGGCGAGATCAGCTTTCGAGTCTAGTATCCACAAGAAACAATTCAAAGATACGTTAACTGGTCACGTTATAGGTAGCGGTTGATTAACCTCAACGTGGAGCATAGCTCTTCTGCGAGCGCCCTGCTAGCAATATCTTTCCGCGTGTAAAGGCCTCCAGGAGTAAATATGTATTTGTATGTAAATATATGTCTTTACATTTTTGTACGGAAAACAGTTGGCATGGAGCATACCTTCTGAATGCTACGTGTATACCACTAGAAACCAGGGATCATCGTCGAAGGACGCAAGGGAGAAAAGCTGCTTCAATTGATAAGAATGGAAATCACGGAACCAGTAGGCCAGAGGTCGTATAAAATGAGTTGGATAGACCAGACTTAGAAGTCAATCAAAACGCTGGCCAGCCGTTTAAAGAAAGGGACTGAACATCCGAATGCATAAGCGTTATCAGATGTGCTTCCCATTCCTCAGCAATACGTACACAAGGACTAACGAATTGCTTCTCAACGCTGAAAGAGCAACACACTACGATTCACCGAGGATGTTATCGTCGTTAGCGATAAAAATTCTACAATTACAACGAACAGAGCAACACTGATATCCTAAGGTGTGCTGGGTGCATACGGTTTTGTCCAACGGTTACCCAACAATTTATGGTTCAAACCAATGGGAAGCCACTTTTTATTTCTCTTATTTGTAATCAAATAAAGTCTGCCAGGCAGCCGCACGTCCCTTGAAACCAACGGTCTTCTGTGAAAAGTACATGAAATCTGTGCTACCCAGCAAGAGATCACTATCTGATAATTCCTCCATCACGGTGTATTTTTGGTTCACATAGAGAAACCCTATGCCTTATGGACGATGCGATCTCTCGAATATAATTCAGAATATAGCAATCAGCTGCGTAATATCGGTTGCCAGCTTATACGCGACTTCGAGAAGCGTTAGTTAGGACCTGTCATCTGTACAATGGTGCACTTAATAGCAAGAGAATGCCTGTCAATCACGACGCTTGCCTTATCACTGTCCATTCATGTTGCACCATCAATCAGCTGATGAAAACAAACTGACGAAGAAAGCGACGGTTCCGTCAGGCTAATAAGTGCCGGGCGTTGCTTCTTTTTAACAAGTTTGGGTCCAGAAAGTTGGCTGCGAATAAAATCCGTTCTCTAATTTCCGTAAGTATTGTAGTGCTTTTCGTCCACCCAAATGTCGAGAATGAGCCCTATTGGCGAACTCTTGTGTATCACGTATTGTGTATGTATCAGAAAGAGCAGCCATTTTTGCATCGACCAGAACAGCTTCTTCATTTATTTTTCAACGCTAAACGAGTTACTCACGATGCGGAGTTTGATTCCAGTTTAAAGACACAAATTGCTAGGATGTATCACCGGAGAGGTTTCTAAATTCAGCCATCAAAACGTTAGTTGTTTACGTATGTGGACAAAAGTATTTCTCCAAAAAACTGTACCACTGGTTAGAAAATTGAGCGTTCACACCTTCCTAGAAATAGTCAGTCAGAACAAATTGAAACAGTGGAGATAAACGGTACGGAACATGATATGGTCGGTGTAATAAGGCACGAAAATGTTCAGTACACATCCAAAGCGCAATGACGAAATTGTTGTGGCTGGGAGGTTTTCAGGTCCCGACGGCATTCTTTCGGAATATCCTGGCTTCTCCCGAACTCTGCGTGAATTCGTTCCTGGCGTTGTCACTTCTTACGTTTATTGGTGCCCACTTAACCTACCTATTACTTTGAATTATGACATTGACAGCAATGATGTGCAATTTATTATTTAACCTTGCTTTTCCTTGAGGCTTCTCAGCGAAAGATAATCCCTGACAACCACTAGAACAAAACTAATTCCCCACTGGAACGAATAGACAAATTGTTTCTTTTTTGAGTAGGACCAAGGATATTACCACTGAGCATTGCCAACTAAATAAACGTTTATGTGGTTTAGTTCAATTCGATTCGTTAACTTTGGAGTAGTTGAGTAATGGAACAGCAAATGTCTAACTCGGCTGTCGAGTAAACAACAATGAAACTTAACCCAATTCAGACCGTCTCTATTTGAGGTTAGCTAGTAGACATAGCAGTATTTGCTTCCGCTACGGAAAGCCAGTCCCAGTGAAATGGAATGTCATGCGTTCACCAGACAGAAGCTAAATGACATTTTACCTAAGGACAGTTTTCTTTTGATTTTATTCGAGGTTTTAAATAATTGTGAGCAAATATTTAGTACAGATTTCTGAAAATTTGCAAACGCGTGTTGTTTCTATTTTTTGCACGTGAAGCCGGATTAATTCGTTGGAATGATGAGTTGATGGGAACTGCTTTGAATTCATTTACCGTGAAGCAGAACTCCACTCTGACTCTAAAGTTTTTAGCCATCCTGGATATAAAACACCAACCTCACAACAAGACATCTTTTAAGATGCCATATTAAGATATCATTTATGACCAACCTTCATTTTTTTGGACTTTGTGAAGTTTTTTGTTTGGCACATCCTATCTATCGAGAATTTTCAGTCCGCATACGGTGAGCTTAATCAAGGGCAGTAATAATTCAAAATGGGATAGCACCGACTCACACAGCCTTCAACTGAAGATTTCTTACAGACTGCGAGCAGTTTTGACAGCATACTTCAGCAGATACGTTCATATGCGAATCTCGCGAAACGGCCCTGGTTTGATCATCACCGAAAATCTGATGGCCATTCCGTTTATACTGATACATAAAAACAAATACATTTGTTTTGTGTTTCCGAAAATTCGGAAAACTCTCTACTCTGCATTGCCCCTTATCAAGCCGATTTCGCCCAGCACACCTATATCTTGTAACGCTGTAGATTTTGAGTTCCATCCTCAAAATCTTCGCTTAAGGGATGCATTGAATTACTGACCAAATAAATTTAACGAGAATTGTGCCCTCCAGCAAGACGTTAATTGAGAGACGGCGTTGGCTGCCTGTCATTTAGTGCAAGGACAAAGAGGGGTTCACGAAAACGATTTCCGCAAGTTCTATTCCAATTTTCAAATGTTAAGGGAGCAGTTTTTAACATAGAATGAGCATGGTGTACGTGAACAAGATGTCGAGTAAAACGACATTGGCTACCTGTGAAGGAACGACCGGTTCAAGTCACCAAAAGGATGACCTGAGTTTGTCAGTGTACGTAGTGTTGCTGCACAGGTTGTATGTGTGGGCGGACCATGTGAGTTGGACCATGGCAAATATAACCAACAAAGGATAGGGTCGCGATATTGTATAGCGATAGCTCCAGATAATGAGATTTAAGCAGTCGTTACCAGTCGTCACTCTACGACGAGTGTTTTGTCTTTTTCGTTGGTTATCCGGTTGAACGTGGTTGTCAGCCAGACTGTTCGTCAATTTGCGTATAATATATCTCATTTATCGCCTAAAGACAAACAATTTGATATCCGGGACATCTCATAGGAAAGTCGAAACCACAGGATCAACAACCGTTACCTTAGATGGCCTGCTCAAACTCCATGAACCCAAATGTCCACTGAGGCCGATCCTAGAGATACACACTTCGCCCTATCACCAAACCGCACAGTGGCTTGTAAAAATGCAGGAGCGAACACTCTAATAAATGTATCAGTGCGGTCGACTTGTGAACTCACTGAAGGATCTTGAACTGAAAGTTTTGTTGACGTGTACATTATATGTGACTTTAGTCTCTCTATGTAACCACATCATGAAGCAAACAAATTTCGCTTAGCGATTCCCGTCAACAAAATTGCGAGAGCTCCTCCCGCGATGCACACTGAGTGTGCAACTATGGTACAATGGCACCCCCTACTGTCAAATTGATGGCATGGATGTGATCTTACAACTGGGTCTAATTTTAGTCGAGCAAACTTGAAGGTGGTCACTTAAATACCAGTACTGAGAAAACACAATTCTACTACCGATAAGTGGACGACATTTTCGCAGTTTCCAACAATAAAAACGAGAAAGAAATGCTTCAACAAGAATTCAGTAAGTCTCACACAAACATCCAATTCATCTTGGAAGGAGGAACAGATACCGTCTTCCACTCCCTAGATTTTGACCTTGTACGACGTGACGATAGCACACTAAAATGATTCGTGTACCAGAAACCTTCATTTTCCGGGCGGCACATTAACTTTGACACCTGGGTGCCACTGAAGCAGAAGCGATCTCTGATCCGCAGCACAGCTAACAGAGCAAAGTAAATATGCTCTGATGGAACAGAAGCAAGTAATCCCAACTCTCACGAACGTTCTCAGAGACAAAGGGTTCTTCGATAATTTTATAAGCCATTTGAACAAGGGAGTAACCAACACTGTCACCGTCACATTTGAGGGCAAAATCGTTTACATCAGCATCCCGTTTAAGAGAGATGTACCGACTGACCGACTAAACAGAAGACTTTATGCTTGTCTAAACAAAGTCTTCCCGGTCGAAACACTCCAAAAGTGGTTCACAATCAATTGTCTTTCTTCCTTTAGGCAAGGATAGGGTACATATCCACGCCAAAATAGGTTAGTATACTCATTCTCTCGCTGCTATGCAGCGGAATGCATTAGACGTACGACTAGGTTACTCGGCAAGTGAATCAAGGGACATAACCCACTCTGGATAGCTTTTGGAACCAGGAGGACGATAACCAATTCAGGCGTACACTATCTAATAGACACGGCGCACAATGTCATACCCAGCCAAAGATTCAGTATTGTCTACAGGGTACATACTAATCAACCCAGGTCGGTACAGCAACGCACAATCACAATGACTGTAGCTATTGCCATATTACCGATCCTTTGTTGTCAAAAACATTTTGTTCACGTATTGTGAATCGGGGAACCCAAACTCAGCATTCTAGTTTCTTTGTACCTACTTGTTGACATCGCGTTCAACTACGTGGTTCTGTCGTCCGTGCTTTTGGTGTCCCTGCTCTTTCTACATATATACATATATAAGGTGTCTTTTGCCTTCTACTACAGGTCAACAATTCTCTTGAAAGACATTGCGGACGCACGCAGGAAATGGTGCACAAATGTTGTTGTCCCCTCAGATTGTGAGGAGACTTTTACCTGTTAGCTGTCAGGATGGGAGAACAAATCAATGGTCATCCTATCAATAAGCACATTTGAGCAAGCTATATCCCAACATGTCACACGGTGATCATATACTTCAGCAACACACTACTTGAACGCGATTTTGGAATCAGCGGAACGCAAAAGATCTGGGGATGAATAATTCACATATTTTTTTCTACTTCAGGTAGACATTATCACATTGCCATCCGCTACTGGCCTAATCAGGTGCTAACGAACCACTTAGGACTTAGTTTTGCATCTACACATTTTGCCTTACCCAATCCGTCTCGGTAAAGAAAACTGTGAAAACAGCGGTCATCCTCATAATTTTACTAATTTCTAGGAATTTGTTTAGAAACTGACCGAAAGCTCAGACAAACCAGCTCTTTAAACACAGTCAATCGAATGTGCCCAGTGCGTTTCATGCATCTGTGACGCCACCTGACTGGGAATTCCTAACTGGCGGGTCAATAGATCGTGACAACCAGGACAGTTAATGGGTCGTCGTTCGATGAGTCGTGCACACCAATAACATCGCTCGCCCTTGCAGACGTGCGTCCAACGTGCATTGGTGGAGCGGTGGTAGCGCGATCGCCTCGACGGGCCACACCAAAGTACTTGAACGTGTGCTAGTGGTGTCAACTGTCGACATTTCAAACATAATCAAGAAATTCAAAGTATGTAAACTGCGACGGAATCCTGCTAACTCGCCAGATGGATAGAGTTCAGGTATGAACAATAGTGTCACTGTCTATAATAGGATATAGAAAAACAAGATAAAGGAATTTATACCCAACGTGGAGAGGGAGAAGTATGATGCACTGAGAATGCATTGGTTAAATTTGTAACGTGCATGCATTTGCAAACAAATTAGGTTTTGACGGCTGACTCAACTAAATTCCAAATAAAACTCCTGGTACTGATATACTTCAATAGCACGCACCACACAAAGACCGCCTCATGTTGTGTTCGGTACGATATTCGAATGAAGCTCGTTCACTTGAAGAGTGCCAGATAATAGAAATCGAGTTAGGATTTATTTGATTTTCCCCCTGAAAATCATATCATTCTAGAAACTTATCAGTTTGGGGGGACCTCACCTAACTGATAAGTATCAGAAAAGGCGAAGAGGGTCGTAATTTGTCAAAGATGGCTCAGTAATCATATCAGTAGTGCGTTTTGTCTTCAGTGTAAAACCATGACAACTATTCTTAATTTCTAAGTTCGCTTCCTAAGCTAGAGGGCCATGTATTCGCTAAAGATTTTGCACATTTATTTTCGTTTGGACAACAAGAATGATGTTTGGGATCGAACGGGTCAGGCTCATTAATTATGTATTCTTTGCTAATTTCCGCAGCGGTAGTTGACAGTTGGCACAACACATAGCGGCGAGTGCAGTCCATTGGAAAAGCCAGTCGCCTAGGTATCTCAACAAAAGTTTGTAAGTTCAGGCTTTGTTTGTTTTTGTCCAATCAGTTTATTCCTTAATGACACCCCAGTAAATCATCGGATACTCGAGGTCTAGTCAGTAATGAATAACGTCATTCAGTCATCAAGAGCAACAAAAGGTACTTTTCGTGGGACTGTGTGTCTACTCAAAGGGAAGTAGAAAAAGATGTCAAATACACACGTCTCGTTCGGCTGATGCATTGAAAACTAAAATCTGAGTGAAAATCAACACAATAGTTCTGACCTTTTGTAGATTGAAATTGCCAGATGGAGGGACTGATGGATGGAGCTGGTCAGAATTTTTGATAATTTTTGTGATAATAAAATGAGCAATATTCAGAGGTTTTTTTCAATACTAATGCCACCTCCACAAGCCCAGTAGCTTTTGATGTTTTCGGCGGAAAAATGTTTGTTGTAATTACAGGTTTTTTTTACATATATCTCCCCAGAACACGAATTGTTCCACCGCTCCTAAACGGCAGAAAGCGTAGAATGTTGTAAGGCATGAAGAGAATTGTAACAATTAAGCTGAATATCAAAGCGTAGTGGAATTACTCTCAAAAGGTGCAGAATTCACTGTGATTGAGATAAATCGAAACATGAAACTTTTTTTTCTGAATGAGCCACACGATATCCGCATCAGGCAAGAAGTACCACCAAAAAGTGTATACAGAGAAATCAAGATTTTGTCCCCAGAAATCAAAAATCGTGTTTTAATAAAACCAGTTACGAATAAATAAACGATTAGGCTAAATAAAACGGCATGTCCTGTGAGCAGTCCATTACCTACACAAGTGTAAGAACAAACTTTGAGTCTACATTTTCCTATAGTTTTCCGAGAAAAATGATTTAGCTCAAGGGCTGCAAAGGTTGATTACTGTAATTTCCATCAGTGAAACCGAAGTAGAGTTGCCAGCGCGCTGGAATTTGTTACTATCAATAGACCAATAGGCAGCGCTGTCCATAAAGCGAGAGATTTAATAGGACAAATTTGAAGTGGGTGGTCCTGGACGATTTCCGCAAATTTGTGATTATCACCTAAACATTATCAGATTCTCACTGAGTGCGTGAGAGTGAATAATTATGGGGTTGTCGACAACTTGTCTGGTAAATGAAGACGTCGCCGCTACACGAAACCTCATTTCAGGTGTTGGTAATTGCGAAATTGTTTGGAACGCATACTCACATGACTCTCTTTTGGACAGTCGTTCTTTTGTCCTCGCGCAATCGTCCTGGTAAGTTCACAGCAAAAATGAGGAAGCACGAGAGGTTTTATCCACAAACACGAAGACGATAAGCCGAAAAGGCAGGGGATCTATGTTGCCACTCACATCCAATGCGTCTTGGTGAAACCACACCTTTTGAAAAATTGGGTTTTGTCGGTCGAAGAAGTGTCGCACCTGCACCGAAGGCAGGTGTATTCGAAAAACTATTTTCAGGTTGAAATGGATCTTGTACACAATAAAGCGCAACGACTGCACAGGGCTTGCTATAGGGACAGACAGAAGAAGAAGAAGAACCGAAATGTGAACGAAAATTCAGCGATCATGAACACGATAAGTCATCAATTAAGCACAGAGCAACTATTACAGTATGGTCTCCTTGCTCAGGATGAATACAGCTCAAATGCAGAAAGCTGTTCGCAAAAGCTGTCTGAAAAAAAACAATGGATCTCAATTGGGTTATCAGCATATATTTTCCGGACTTCTTGAAATAAATAATGAACACAAGCTCGGGACTGGTCATTCAGCCATAACGAGAAATTCTTCGGGCGAATTATTAGTAAATTTGAAGAGGTCAGTTCGAATCCTTTTTTCTCCTTTATTCAAAGTAAATCTTCGTCTCAAGTACGACAATATTTTTCGAAATTAAACCCGTGAAATACTGAAATTTGAAGAGGTCAGTTCGAATCCTTTTTCTCCTTTATTCAACGTAAACCTTCGTCTCTAGTAGGACAATATTTTTCGGAATTAAACCCGTGAAATACTGCCAAATATTATATGCTTAGTTTGAACTTCCGAACTTATCACAAAAGAACGGAATGTGTCGGCTAGTGCGAGAGACATTAAGCAGCGACGTTTAGTCAACTTTGGAGCAGATAAAGCATACCTTATTACATAGACAGCTCGTTGCACCCGATGATTGACAGTTATAAAGCTGGCAATTGGTGAAACCACTGTTAAAGTTCAAAACAAGCTGTACATCTCCGTATTTCAGGGGTCGTTTTCGAGCAGTCAATTAGATTAATGATTGTTTTGTTGCTTCATTTTTCTAAAACAACTACTCCGTGTTCTCTAGTGCATATGTTGCTCAGTTAAATAAAAATCTCGATGGCGGGATATGAAAAATTCGAATATAACAAGTAATAACCCACGAAATATGTAAATTTGTGAACTAAACTTCTATTTTTATCATCCAGCGAAAGATATTTTGATAGGGTAAAAAGAGGTCTCCTTCGAAACGTTGCAAATAAATATAGAAAATGGATGAAGTGACGCTTCCTGGAAAGTCTTTACAACCATACCCGGTTAAAATTCATCAGTCCTTTTGCTGAAAACTTCAAGGGATCGTGCGTGCTATACTACATCGCAGTGCGTATGATATTAGCATTGACGAGAATTTCGAATTCACCCAACAGGGAGTACAGTCCTTAAATCTACGGGAAACTGGCGTAGCGCTCACTAATCATGTCCAACGAGTTAGAGTTCCTCCACTCAAGAGCAACAATCCGCCGTTGTTTATACGCCCCAGAGTGGTTTTTCCAATTAATCAATAGTGCAGAGACAGAATGACCCACGCGGAAATATAAATTACTCTACCATTGTTCTCATGCACTTCGGTAACAAATGTTTCGGTCACATTTTTAATCAACTTCACAACCGAGTTTTGCCACCACTAGTGGACAAAGCTACTTACTTATCAGTCAACTGGTTTCAAGGGAGTTAAGTTGAATGATACGGCCAATTTTGACCGAGCAGACTTCGTAGGCAGCCTGATCACTGGTTTCTACTTACGGAATAAACATAAGTCTACATTCTTCAGTCGCTTTTCCTTATTGCCTACGTATTGCACTCTTCCAAAACGTATTTTGTTCATTCTAATCTAACCTCCTTGTTACATTCAGGCGTGTCGAACGATAACTCAGTTCTCTTGTGTGTACATGTTTCTGGGCGACCGAGGTGTCCTGAGACACATGAATAGATCAGTAGTTGTTGCGCTTGCAACGAGCAGCCCATAACCCCAGCCTGGTAGAAACATTCCATTGACCGAGTGTTAAGTAGAGCGGAGGAAGGAAGGTTCAAAGAAAACCCTATTAACCAGTGGTAATTAAGGGTCCGTCATTGTGGTTCATTAAAAACATGATAAAATAGGTACTTTCAGCCAACAAGAAGCAAGTGTAATTGTTTCTCCAATTCACGAAGGATCACAAGTGAAACTGGTCCTTCCGAGACATTATATTGACGGGATAAATGAATATCTAGTGAGGCGCGCATCAGAACGAAGAGCATAAAATGGATCAGAGCGAATCGCAACACATGTTTTCTATCAGTTTCACCGAAAACGCGGCAAAAACGGATCCATGAATAGTCGAGTTGTGCCCTGGAAAGGATCAACAGCTCCAATCTGGCTGACGCGCCCATATCTGCAGACTATATCCGATTCACGCAAATCACTTGCGGGATAGAGGCAAGCACATCATTCTAAACATAAGCTAAAAGAACGCAGTGTGCCACAATACTGTAGGAGGTTAATCTTAGTAACTCACTTGACTAGATTGCACGAGGTTCCCAGCAAGAAACTCGAATAATTCTCCAGTAGACGGAAGATCTCGAAGACATATTTTCCGCTTGTGATATTTTTTGACAAAAATATTGATATGAAGTGGTATCCAGCTAGAAACTCTGGGTTCACAAAGTGTCCCTGTGTATACATACAGTGCATTTCTTCCCAAATCGGGCAAATGGTTAGCCGTTTATTGAGTTGTGCTGGTCAGACACTTCTGAAGACGCTTGAAGCAGGATAGCGCGGCATAGAAATGAAGACCACAAAAATGAAAATTCCGTTCAATCCTCCTGAACATTCGCAGACCTTACATTTCAAATCAGTCGAGATGTCTGAGATGGAATGGTCTTGCTCGGGGGAAGAGGGTGGGGCATTAATTTAGCACATTCATTCGAAGCTACCAAATGCCGTCCAGTTGGATTGGCACATCCAGTTAAATTTTGTTGGCCGCAATAGTAAGCACCAATTCCAATGAACAGTCTCCATATTCTGGTAAATATTTTGATATAAAATGGGCTGGAAATGAGGTAATTCTCGTTCCAATGCGCTTTTGGGTATGACTGGATAAGATGTACAAATCGCCATGTGAGCGGGACTGACTATATTCACACAAACACTGAAAATTCCCGGACGTCAAAACTGAACCCCAGTCACGCGCTGAAGCTGATCTAGCATTATTTGAGGCATCACACTGAGCTTTTGCTATATGAGCTTCGCCATCAACTAGTTAGACAGCGCACACTGAACTTGTTTTGAACTTTATATTACCAGACCGGCATTCAGCTCACGTGCTTTCTTTATATTTGCATATATATATATATATATTGTAGTTATTTATTCCAGTTAGCTGGTTTGTCTACCTTTTTCACAGTGTCTAATCCAGACAGCAAGTACGTTTGTCCGGATAATTCAGTCGAAACGTTGTGCGTTTTCATCGCACGTTTCTGATGAAACGCGGCCGTGCAACATGTGTCGCACAAAGTTTTTAGGAGAAAAAGCCGTATGTTTAGTACATGGACACAGTTTATTCACCTGGCTTTACCATGGGTGGCGTGACGGTGAGCATTAGCGGATGAAGTATCCCAAAACCGAGTTATTAGCGCTGAAGGCTTTGTTTCTCTGGGGTGAGTAGTTTCGTATATACTGCAAAAGTCATCGCAATCGTAGATAGGTTTTGACAATTTGCTCTCTAAAATGTGTTTGTCAAGGTGGATTCGGTTAAATGCTGTACAGTTTAACGAAGTGCACCCATTGGCAAACAAATTTGGTTTTATGAGAGACTCACCTAAATACGGCTGAATCTCTCGTTTGTGATGATTCCAAGAATAACGAAACCGGTCGTGGGCTATCGGCGATTTTTCAGCAACTTTATGAGTAGTTCATTACGTACATGCTGTACAGTTTATTTATTAAACCTTCATCTTCATACTATTATCCTGAAGGTGCTTAGAATACATCCTTAGTGATAAGTCAGCTTGATCGCGGTTTCGTGGAAGTGTAATTGGATCCACAAAGACTGGCCAACACAGTGTGAATTTCGTCAACGCCAGAACTATTATTGTAAGAACTGACATGTGAGTGATGAGGGGTACCTCATTGACTTACAATTTCTGAGAGCCAAATAATTGGTTGTCTCAACCACTGAATGTGCTTTTGAATTCATAGTAACTAGGTGACATCTCTGATGAAATACTCAGTTACCTGCATGCACCGTTTGACTGGACTGAAGAGTGTCAGTGTACCAAAGAATAAAACCACATTTTCGAAGTTCATAGCTAACTAAAATGTGAAAAAAACAGAAATACTGACAGGTGATCTGAGCCAAAGCCCGCTACACATAACAATATGGTTACCTCGAATATATAGTTGACCAAATTGCAACAAAAAGACCTATTCCACTCAGCCTGCAGCCAAAATAGGTGACAGCAATCTACGTAATCAAAAATACGCTTGATTAACTATAGTTCAACCGTAGCGGTTAATCTAACCGGTCGTATTAAAATTCAGCGTGTAGTTGTGTGCGTGCATATTGATGGAAGTGTATGTAATGAGCTGCGGGAAAATGGTTATCGCTGAAGAAAACCAAAAGTAGAATAAAAGAAAGTTATCTTTCTGTGATCGCCGAACATTCATACAAAGAAATGAGCTAACATCTGCTCCTAAGTAACAAAATCATGGTGCCCCCTCAACAATCTGAGTTTCAAGTTGTTGGAATTTAAAAAAATACAACCCATCAAATGACAGTAGCACAGGACTTCGGTAGTCCTGATTCCAGTTAAACTCAGGCACTGGGCTTCAGGAATGTTCACCAACCTCAGAACCTTGTTGCAGACAGACTGCAAATGCTTCCTTGGAGGTTAAGTGATATGATTCAATGTTTCTCTTGCCTTCCTGAGCCCATAACAACCAACTCTTTTCACGATTTCTCGTTTGCTAAACCCAGCATGATCATTTGTCTGGCATCCAGTTGAGTGGTTACAAGTATACAGCAATTGAAAACATGAATTCCCTATGAACAACGTGTTACAGACCATCGTAACAACTTATTCATTACACTCTGCTCGCCATTTCGTTAATCAATTACTTTAAGTATATTTTCGTGTACTGGGTTGGGCGGCTCGAACATCCGCGTTTATTGAAGTTGTGTGAACAGAATGAGGCCCCTGTTCTCATTTTAATGGACGTTAGATGATACATTGCAGTTGGTTGTTTCGCTCAACAGACTGCTCACTTTATAATTTCTTAGTTAGTTGGCGGATGCTATAATGCAGACGAAATGCGAATGGTTAATTACTGCGAGCATCTCTCGCGCGACAATAACATATTCGTGTCAAATGACTGTTTTTAGAATAGTGACATGGTTAGGATATCGAATTGTCGGGACCTAGACGGTGAATCTCGTACGCCAACTAGATCGGGCAGATTCAAAGAAACCTCAGGCTGCAACGTTCACACAACAACACATGCGCAGTCTCACAGAAACACCAAAAACCGTTATATTCACAAGCTTCAAACAAGACTGACGGTAATTATCTGTTACAAGGGCTTTCGACGTCTTACTATGGAAGTTCCTGTGCCGTAATACTGAAAATGAAAAGTACGAAAGATACGTTGCTAATCTGCAGATCACAGAACAAACGGTCACCTGATATAATGAAGGAGATAGCGCACATTAACGGCGGACCCTGGGATTCTAAATTCAAAGAATGGCGTAATACTCACTCACGTTTCCCTAAAGAAAAGGAAGAAGGCCTCCATTACGGAGCTGTTTATAGGAAAAAACACAAACTGAACAGTTACGGACAGGGGACCGATATTTTCACATGCACCTTGTTTACAAAACTGAATATCCATCTTCTCCTCAAACGCGTCTTCCTGGATATTCATTGAATGTTACTCAAATGCAAGCAAAGCTACATGGTGACCCTAAGAACTATGTAATAGATCCCACTTTTCTGGAGACGTGAAGTGGGTTTACGCGAAGACACTACTCACGTACCTCATCAGTAGTATCCACCGCTACACAGGTATTCAGTTAAGTTCGGTCAAATGATTCCTGACTCGTGGTGACAGACCTAACATCCGATTAAACTTACTCCTATAAGATATCACTTCATCCCTTGTGCTTTCGTTCATCGAGAAGCTGCGGCATTGTCCACCCATATGCAGCGGCAACGTTGTGGAGTGCGCTTCCATAAACCGATGGGAAAATGCCAGATAGTGCCTAATCATCTGATTTTATCATCAGAATAGAACCCACGTGACGCAAATGTGTTACCTTTATGTTTTACCTAGTCTGTAGTCAAATCCAACCTGTGGTTGAGGAAACCGAGGGCAGTCAAACAGCCATCCCGGATGAAGATTTAACTCTGAATGGGTTGCACGAAAAGTCCATATGAATCAGATTACCGATTAAGGCTGCTTGAGGACCAGTAAAAACCTACGAACCGAGTGTCTTAACACCACTCGACTGGCTCAATTTGAGTGAACCTGGATTGTAACGCTTGAAAAGAGAAAATGTGTATGATTTGGCCGGTGCCCCGGACGACTACCGGAAATGCTCTCTGTGTGTCGATTTAGTAACACAACTCTCGAGATTTTACATTGGGATAGAGCCAGTAACGCCTGAAACCTGCTGGAATTGGTTTTGCTTGATTGTAAGCGACTTCTCGTTCACCAAATCATCGCACCTTATCTGACTAAATTCCTCACCCAATTGTCATTCAGCTTCTGCTCCTACAGAAAAACTCGTGCCTCATTCAGGGAGAAAACTGTATCTTCACTTTCCACCGTCGTGTTCCTGACTGCCTTACTGGCAGAACGCCTTGTGTCTCACGGTGGGCCCTTCATGACATACCAACGTTATATCAGCTGCTTTTGCGCGACTGATACGGTATCAAGAAAGACACCATTTAATGTGCCAAACCTTTTTCTAACCGGAGAATTAAGCAGGCTGCGCAACACTTGAAAAGATAACACCGATTAGCTCAGTAAGCTGCAAATCATAACCATCACAACGCAGCGTATTTACAAGGACATATGAGCACGTCAGTCAGTCTCTGTGATTTCCAATGCATCCAAAAACTAAAGGCTGTTACTGTGCTGCCTAAGCTACAGTCCCAAGCGGCGACGTTTCAGGATAAGTTTTATACCTCCATTGGTTCTGAGAGGCTTTAATGTCGGGACTGTTTGGATAGTTTTGTAGCCTAAGGTTATGAATGTGCCCACAGAATTATAAGTTACAACAAACGGAGCAGCTCCTAAAAGTGAAAAATGTGTAGGTTGGCAGAGTGTGGCTAACAAACAGGAGGACCAAACTGGTTGGTTTAAATTTTGTCTCAAAGTAAATGTGTGAATTTTAGAAACGACACAAAATAGCCGCAATTAATTGTCAAGCTATGAAGAGGGTCTCTTGTCGTGCGTTCTGGCATTAGGGAGTATAAATCATACAGAACAAAAACCAAGACCACATGGAATCAGTCTTTCCCATCTGTACAGATAACTACATCTAGTAGGGATGACCTCTGTCGAAATGCATCGAAAATTATTCTTTTAAAACCTCGAAATTTAACCTTTCGTGTGTAGAGGATCAAAACATATCAGGATATTTAATTCGTACGGTTATAGGCGGCAGTGTTGCGCGACTTTGCCCCAACATCATTCGGACTTTTGACTCTGCACTTTAATCGAATGAAATGAAGGATTTACAGTGGTATCTTTACTCAGTTCGGTTTGCGAGCAACAGATAGTTGCGCCGCGCTCCCTGAACCGAATACAACACTCATGGTTCTCAATTATCAGATTGAAATTCTTCGTGGGATTTCTCCCGCAAACCGGCAACGAGGAAGCCAATCCTGGACACGACAGCATGGGGATACGGTTCCACGGAAAGTTTCACGGACCGGGCCTAACATACTAGGTACCATGCGACAACCACGCTAGAAGACTTCGAGTGTGTTTGCTATTCACCTGGCTATCACATAATACTACCGTTTTTAACATTATTGTGGAGCATTTTTGTTGGATATTTATCCCTCTGGCTCATTGAATTCACCTGATACTTGAAAACAACCCTCCAATGTATTCCGTGAAATATCTCCTATGGAACGGAATCTCTTGGCTCCCTTACTGCTTGGTACAACATATCATTTTAGTGTAGAGAATTGAACCAAGGTTTGTTAAAAACCAAAATCCACTAGCTGATTGGATGTTATTGAGTTACTCAAGAGCACTGCATTGTTCAGAGTAGATATATCTAGAAAATATTCCTGATAATATAAAATAAAATTGTTTGGTTCCCTTTCTTCACAAAATGCAGAATAGATCAGCTGACAGGTTCACCGACCAAACGCAACGTGGACAATTCACCTATCGGACTAAATGGCTTCGATTTCCGTAAAAATGGAAAGCCATTCTTCCGTCCCAGTAACCGAAAGGATACTCTCACATATTTTGGCGCTCTAAATTAAATAAATGTTCGTTTTTTTCAATTGTAAGAGACAGACAGGAAAAGCTTGACTGCAAAATAAAGAAGTTTGATAACTACGCGTGCCGTAATTTCTCAGCTAAGAAATTAACCAGTAACTCAACGGAATTTCCTCTGATGAAACGGGAGCAAATGAGTATTTTAAGAGATACGTTATGAGCTGTTAAGTTGTTGGCAACGATTTTTCTCGATTTCGTTTTTAGACGGAAGCTCGCAAGATATTGAGTGAGTGAATTTTCAGTGTTCCAATGCCCGTTCTTTCAAAAAATGTTGGTTACCTTCAATTAGGGTCGCTTTTTCTGGTATGGAGCAACAAAAAGTTATCAGATTGTCTGACTTTGGTAACAGATAGTACAAGAAATGAAGAATCCATATTCGGTTGCGCGAAGAATGGACCGACTTGGACGTTTACTTTTCACCAGATTTACCAAAAGAACCGCTTTCCATAATAGCGGCACCTGAACCGCAGCTCAAAGCCGGCTAGAGATTTCTCCTCTTGGTTTAGATTGTATTCCCTTAGTAACGTTTACAAAATTTGTAGGTCAGATTGTGAGCGGTAATTCGTTCCGGGCGAATTGGTTTCGGTGTTCGGATGGCTACGTGGAACTTGTTTGGTCTGGCTTTATTCTTTAGTCCTAGGTTAGTTCTTTTGAAGGATTCACTGGTTCCTCCAGACCGATTCGGGCCATCTAAGACGCTTCAAAAAACGTTTTGCGTCTTCATTTTTTCAATCCTACTCGTAACGTGAGACATGGAGATTCCTACCGTTTTGGTCAGATATCAGGTATTGTGGGAAAAACTTCGCGAAGTTTTCGGCACCTGCTTTTTGCCCAGCGAAGAGTGTATTCCCGACTCTCGCCTCTTATTCACTTGCATCCATTCGTTGTTTGTTTCTGATCTCAGTATTACCACTAATTTCAGCACATTAAGTTGCCTGGAAACATCACAAACGCGAGACTCAGCTGAGCTCCAGGTGAGTCTCTCGCAAAACCAAATTTGTTTACAATTGAGTGTATTTCATCAATTCCTGTTGTTTTTCTTTCGCACAGATATCTGCGCGACATCACCCCGTTTTCTAACCAACTTGATGGCGAGTATCCAAGCGCACCAATACCAA
The DNA here is from genome assembly GCF_000715545.1 of Opisthorchis viverrini. Lineage (NCBI taxonomy): Eukaryota > Metazoa > Platyhelminthes > Trematoda > Opisthorchiida > Opisthorchiidae > Opisthorchis > Opisthorchis viverrini. The sequence continues at coordinate 961,191 of NW_008751830.1, forward strand.
GTGTACTTTCTCCTTATGGAAGGTCACTCGGATTTTAGCAAGGGTGTGCTCTTTTACAATCTCATGTCGGTTGGGCCAGTTGGTCGAGTTTGTTTGAAAATCCAGGTGATTATTTTCTCCAACTCATGGTCTGCGGGGACATAATGAACTCTGTTTAGTGGACCTGTTGTTTTAAGTCTACTGACGGAGTGCAAGTTTTCGGTTCGTAAAAGCCAACTCGTTGATTACATACTATTAAGGACATCCGTCTCATATGGCCAGTGTGCTGAAACAGTTGCTAATAGTTCTGAGTGAGAATAGCGGGGTGGTTATTTGTTTCCATCCGACATACGAATCAGCGACCGGACACAGACAGGCGGCAATTGCGAAGATTCTTCTAAATAATGCAGCCCGGATTCCTTACCGGCAGCAAAAATCTAAGAGAATTCGTTGTGTACTCTCCATTGTCAACAAATGCGTCACTTTCCAGATGGACAACACACTGTGAAACAAAGCGTTTGTACCGTTAACAGCTGACCGCTCCAACTGCGTCCGCAAGACTGAGTGATTTGAGCCAACGAGCATGAAATTAAGGCATCCCAGTGGTATCCTCGAGTGGTTTCAAGATAATCAAACAAGTTAAAGAAACCGTGTCTCAACGTTTTGTTGCTTTCTACGCATAAACTTCGTGTTGATTTTGTAGCCTACAGTTACCAGATGACAGTGAACAAACCACTGGAAGTCTGGGCGCTTCCTGATTGCAAAGGACAATTCTTTTAAAGCCGACCTTTGTGCCACGCGCAAATCTTTGGGTTGCAAATTAACCTAAGGGAATCCAATCGACGGACGAGGGTGTAGACTAAATTCGCAAGTTATCAGCCCATTTAAAAAAAAATTAGCTGGCAAATAGTGTACACCAGTCACCTGTTCGCCAATGAGCTATCGGCGTCATCCGTCAGATCCTTTTCACTCCAGTGTAATACTAGACCTCCATTATACAGTTTAAATAATTGTTATGGGGAGCGCCCATCAAAATACTGTCAATGATTTAGTAGTTAATTCGCTGGCACGTCATTAATCATACGGCTGTGGAGGCTGTCGTCATTAGGATGACAATTTAAGACACATGCTCACTAACAAATAAAAGTGAAGTCCGTCGATAGCAACTGAATACTTCGTCACACGCAAACGTTCGATTATTCATAGTCGTCACTAGGTCTGTGTTGAGTGTGCCGCCAAAATTTTAGGAAAACGTACTGCAAGTTATCCCACAATCATTTAGATAAATATCTTAGGTTTTGGATATTAATAGCTTTGTAAATCAGGATAAAGAACCTCTAAATCTAATTACATGGCCATCATTCTTCAGTCGTCTTCAGAATCAAAATGTGTCACCTGCAGTCAGCAGCATATCAACAAAGGAATACGACAGCATTCAGTTGCCTGGAAACATGATAAACGAGAGATTCAGCTGGGTTCAAGGTGAGTCTCTCGCAAAACCGAATTTGTTTTCATTGTTTGTACTGTCATACACCTTGAACTGTATAAACAACCATCTAAACAGAGCTGAACTTGTGTATCACTTCCGTAATGGTGGAGTTCATCTATATGGACGGCTGCCATCCCCCCTAGTGAAAGTCAGAAGGCTTGAGGTAGATGCACAAACTCGCATCCCGTTCATGCTTGTTTTGACGTGGTTGAAAAGTTCATCCAAACAGCCGATGATTCACAGGACTACCCAAAGCGCTTCCTTGCTGACTTCGTCGGAGGCCTCTCTGAAGCATAAAGCAGCTTTTTGAGTTGTTGGCTCGGTTCTTTCTCTGTTGAAGTTGTCCTGTAGACTTTCTATGACCTACTTGGGTTCAACCACTTTGATAGTTCACTGTGTCGTGTAGTAACCGGTGTTCTCGTTGTAAGTACTGGTTCACTACGTAAACTTTTTAGGCGCTTTGTTCATTGCATTGTTATCAACACGAAGTCAAAAAGAAGGCACAAATATTTTCGGAGTGCCAATTCCACCTGCCGGTAGCAATCTGTTTGGAAAACGAAACACGAATAAGCCTTCCGATTCTCAAAAAGAAATCCAACGGCGAAATTACTCACACGTCACACTGGGCAAGTGCACCTAGGTGCGAAACTATATGTAGTCTTGTGGCTTTTTGTCCATGCAGTAATATATATATATATATATATATATATATATATATATATGCAGTGTATACACAAGTCAGTTGAGTGCATCACTGTTTTTTAGAAACCGTTCGTTTTCAATGACTTTTCGATCAAACAGTATGTCGTCAGCCAGGTCATACGCCTGATGGTTGTGCCTTAAAACACCCATGATGTAAGTGGGCAAACATTTGTGGATAGGGCTAGCAGCGTCCCAGTACAGCCATTGACAATGTTCACCAGACAGAACATAAGTCATCACTTGGCGAGTGGCTTCATGACCGTCTACCTAGGCAAATTAGACGAGGCACGTGCAGCCAAGGGTGCATGTACAGCTGGTATCGAAACAGTACTCAATAAAATCATGATTATGCGGTGTTTTCGAGAGTGCCTGGTCTTTAGTTTGCATCCGTTTGAGAATGGTCATCACATAAATCCAATAACTAATTTGATATACTGTTGGGCAACAAATCGTACACATATTTTAGGGCGTTTTTGTGGAAGGGGAATGAAATTGTGATAAAACAGTTTTTGAGCGCACACAGGATATAACACTTCTCGCCTATGGGAAGGCACTATCCCCGGTTAGTTAGAATTAAAACTGCGATGAAACTGTATATCTATTATTCCTAATACTATCACCAATTAATATCTACACAGTTGAATCAGATAGGAGAGTGGGTTTAGAATAATGATTCTTTCGTACTGCACATGGACCTCCGAATTTATTCATTTTTACAACAACACAGTAAACAAACTGATTCGGTAGATTTCAAACACCCCTTGCTATCGATCGATCAAGAATGCTAAACTTATTGCAAAGCGGTGAAAGCAGGCCCACTCATTTTAGCAAACGCGAGACATCAAACCAAATACAACTAAGATGACCGTCCTGATAAAATCTACTTATTGGTGACTGCTCGCTGAAAACCCCCGAATGGCTTTTGATACATGCTATGAAATGACGATAGAAGTTAGGAGTAATGGGTATTCGTTAAACGGAACCGGTTTTTTCAGGGACATGAAATAACTGCCAACAAATAGACGGTTATCAAGGGAATAAACAGTTCGGTAGTTGGTCGAGAATAACAATAGGTTGAAGATACATTGGTTGATGAACTGACAATGTGTCGCATCAGGGAACCGCATGATCCATTTTCAGGGTGAACCAATTCTTACCCGACACACTTGTCTACCAAAGATCGCCATTCCATGAAAAACCAGGCATTTACAAATCTGCTCAATAAATGCCACTAATAAAACTACCAGCATTGGCAAAACATCACTACTACAGGAAGTTGGTTTGTAAGGTCCTGTTATCAATGAGAAGTGTGAATGAGCCCAAAGCGGTGTCCACTACAATGACTAGGACAAACGCAAAAACGTTTTCCTCTGGTATCTGCTCTTTTAACGCCCTCTTTGCAACTGAAGTAGCCTACGTAGCATAATTTACTCACTATACTGGGCTAGGCTTGAAGTTAAGCGTATCGGTTTGTTGCATTCTGTGGGACGAAAGCAATAAGAGGCTGGCAAATAGCGTAGCCAGCTACTGGAAACTCGAACCATCATCCTTAGTCTGCTTTGATGACACTCAAAGACAGTTCCCCAAGGTTGAAATGAAAATTGCACAATATAATGATGAAGCTGCTTTGCGCAGCACAAAATGTCCTAATGATTAAACAAAACTTGAGGTACAAGTGAACTCTAGTGAAAGTCATCACTTTCAATTACTCGGTTCAATTTGTCGCCTAGAAACTATGTACGACAGCCACGTTGGTTCCAGCTGCAACAATTTTAATCATCAGGACAGGGGGAAGTGGAGTGTGCGACTAAGCCTTGCAGGCAAAATCGTGTTCAGTTTATTCGGAAATCGGTTAGCTGCGCATTGAAGGCGATAAGTTTGATGCACAACCGCCCTTGACTGCGCAACTGGGCTACTTTTACCAATGTCATTAGCCATTCGTGATTTGAGTCTAGGGGCCTCCATCCAGGGAGTCAACAGTTGCCCACCAGAACCAATTTAATGATTAGTGTTTTTGTACTTTGTTACCGGATCATGCACTGCCCACTTATCGGTCGCTTCCATTCAGCACAGGGCTGGGAAAAAGAACTTTGTGAGACAGATCGTCCTTTGGCATACGGAGCACACGTCCCAACCAGCACAGCCTATGAAGCGTTAGAAATTCATCTATCACGATGGAGTTCGTTTTTCCTAAGACTATCTGGCGTACCTCAGCATTGCTAATCCTATGTTCGCACCAGACCTGACCTATGCTCCGGAGACACCGATGGTCAAACAGTGGCAACTTCTGTATGTCCTCTGCGCATAAGGGCCATGTTTCTAGTCTATAAAGCAGTGTGGACTGCACCACCGCAGTGTAAACTCCTCCCTTGTCAGACAAACTGTCTTGACGTCTGCGCCGTGAATGTCGGTCATAAAAACACAATAACTCAAATTAAGTAAGCCCAACATCTTATTCAGTTGGCTGCCCGTGCCGAAACTGATTTGCCGTGCACATCGTAAATCTGTCGACACGCTTAATATAAACCCACTGTGACGTACAAAAGCAAGATACTGAGTTAAGTTCCTAGCATTTGCTGATCACTAATTTTTAAGCCGAATATCACGTTTTCACTCAAGTTAGGTCAACTTAGTTTGCACGCTAGATGGACCTTGCATGGCCATCCTGTTTTTCAGTGTTGCACACAATTTGACTGAAGACCTAGTCTCGCATCCAAATGAACTTGATACTCTTCCGGGGTTAGGGTTAGTTGCCATAATATACGATGCACCTTTAAGCAATAACTCCCTCGTTAGTCAGTTATTCTCGAACAGAAAATTTCTCACCCCAGGAAATTCTGAAGACAGTGGTGAGTTTATTCATTCTCCGGTATTTCTGGATTTGTCGTGGCTTTCAGGGTAGAAGGGATAACTTACTACTTATCTGTTTTCTGCAGCCACGCGTGGACAGATTATCGGAACAGCAGACAGTGGTCAACTGGACAGCACCGAATGAACAAGAGGTTACGACAGTTTACCTTGAAATTGATTTGAAGGAGCTTATGACTGACTGTTTGAAAGAGAGACTGAAACGAATGACACTGAATCTCATTTGTGACATTTCTCAACTCAATTGTCTTCGACAAATAGCTGCGTATGAACTTATGAATATAGTATTGACTGAAAAATGAGGTGTTCATTGTGCAGTACATTCAGTTGAAGTACATCGTAAGTGATAGATTTAAACTGGAGTCTCTTGAATCCCTCTCTAGAACCCAGTTAGTGCGCAAATCAGGGTAGCTTGCAAACCGCGTAAAATGTATGTTCAAGTAGTATGCTTGATGAGTCCCAAGAAGAGTGGAACTGCAGTTGACTTCCGAACATTTGAAGTGAGATTTGGCCAGACTTCACTTTTGGAACAATTTAATCTAATCCTCAAGCCAAAATCAGAATAAGCTTGTCGATATTATCTCATATTTTATTGTATTTGATAGCTCCCCTTGAAAACCTATTTCCTTATAGAGTCTGCGCTGGAATAGATCACCTGGGAGGCAAGAGATGAAATTTTAAGACAACACTTAGTTAAGTTGCTGCTGAAATAAGTATCTTGCTGAGTTCTTCCATTACGAGATGGTCTACTCCAAATAAGCGTCTTTGGTCATTCTGTCAGGTAAGCTCAACTGTCTGGAAATTTGATGAGGTGACACGTGATCTGTGTTCGTGACTGATTAATTGGATCTCTTCTCTGAGAGAACGAAACGCTTAACAGGACAATATCTTTCCTCTCAGTTATTTTACCCAATAGGCTATTACACGACTGCGTCAGACACAAAATAAAGAAGAGATTATAACAAACGCCTTGTCTGTCTACCCGTTTCTGTAGAAATTTCTCAGTGGGAAACCGATTTTATGAATTTACGGTCCGATAGTATCAGAGGACTTTGGTCGAATGACGGTGTGGCAAGCCCAACAATTTAGTGCACTTCTTCATGTCAACAATCTAACTGACGTTTCCTCAAGTCTGGATATACCGAGGACTTTTGCTTCAGAGTGACCCACCTGGGTAAACAGTCAATGGGAACCATCCTCAAAAACAAACTGTCAATATAAGGACCACAAGCTTCCTAAAAGAGCAACTTGTATCTCAGATTACTTGTAGGAATTCAGCTAGCAGATTCGTTCGCATAGCAGCTTGGTGTCGAAGGGTGAGCCATCTGAATTTTGGCTGATTTTCAGTGTGATAGCGATCTTCAGCTGAAGAAGCAGGAACGATGTTACACATATTTCTTAACCCGATTCGCTTCAAAAGAGAGCTGAAAAATGATTGACAGACCATCCCTCGCCATCGCTTGTTGTTACCTTTCATCAGGCAGATGTCGTACTAGAGTTCTTAACAGTTTTATTTCACACTTTTATACCTCCAGGTATATACATTGAATCATTCAGTACTTTGAAACTCAGCAGCAAGCTTTTACCCTATAACTAGCTAGCAAGGCCGCTGGCGAGCTGTCAAAAAGTCTCCAGCAACCATTACAAATATTCTTAGATGAAGTTTTACATGCTTATGAGGGAATCCCTTTCATTAAAATGCTACGAAGTGAATGAGAAAATGATTCACGCAGTCGAACTACTCAGATAGCATCATCCAAAAACAGTAAAAGTTAGAATCCGAAGGTCAGGAACGATTCACAAATTGGTAGAAACAGGTTTTCTGGTCAGCTCATCTCAGATAAATTCCCGAAGCCTAAACAAACGATTAAAGTTAGTCTATCATACTTTGCTCTGAATATGACCTATTCGACCGCAGTCAGGTCTACGAACCCAACCCCATATGTCCAAAACAGCTTATGTCAGCCATTTTTGTTGAAACAAGAGCACAAAGTCAGTTGAGAAAATAAATTGAGATCATTTTAATGATTTTGCAGACTGTATACCTTCCTATTTTCTTTTCTCTTTCGCAATAGTAAGGAAGATCACAATGAAGATCCTAAGCAAAGTCAGTTGCTATGACACGCATACGCCTGACAGTTTTTAATGGTTTGGTCCGGGACAAAAGCATGGGTGTCTTTAGGGACCTTTTGCATAAATCAGTTCTCTATAGAACTTTGATCGCCTCGTCGATTATCAACTGACAGAAAAACCATACGAGTATGAATGAATTTGATGGAAATGAATGCACTTGTGAGTGAGGCGTATACAAACGACTCTCGCGGGTATAGACCTGTCAAATGGCACTGAGCACATATTATTATGCCTGAAATAAAACTCATCATCATTTTGATAAACGTCACATGATGTTTGCATAACGCGCGAATTGACACCGCATTCAGGGTGTGTTCATGTTTCTTTCCGAGCAAGCCGGAGCAGGATCGAACTGATTTATTGTGATGAGAATGACCAGGCATTCCTTAGTTCAAAAGAACGATTTGCGTAGCCTGTGAAAATATAATAATTCTTTGTTCGTGTGCTTTTTAGATTGTTTGAAATGGATTGCGGTGCGGAAAAAGACAGTTGGCATACATAATCATTAAGATAATTTATGATCCTAAACGAGTGATTCAAGTGTGTTTTTATTCAATATCTTCGTTATGTTGTCCTGCAGATGGTTGCTGGCTTAGAGCCTGCTTTCATATTCTACTGCACCAGCAGTTCGGATGTCAGACGGTTTCCATCTAGATGACTTGCATTACAGTGCCAACAACGCTGATCCAATTTGATAGACAGCCGAATGCCGGTTTGGTTGTGGCCAGATGCCGCGGTTTGCTGGAGACAGCGTGCCAAGCCTGCTTTATGTGCTCAAAACGGAGAAAAATTGATGCAACGCTGTTAAATGTTACTTTCAATCGTAAGTGTAGTATCTTTCATAAAGAGTTTAGCAACATGCACTCATTCGCAATAAATTTCGGTTTTGCGAGAGACTCATCTGAAACCCAGTTGAATCTCTCGGTTTTCAGGATCCGTATCACTTCGTATTACATCTTTCAAGTACCTAGACGGGCGCTGAAAAAATCTTCCTGGCCGAGCTTACGTTATGGTCATTGTCTCAATGGAATCAGATTTGACTGAATTTGACACAGACCACGTCCATGTGCCTGAGTAAAATCGTTCGCTTTTCATAAAGGGCAACAACTGGTGGAGAATAAGTAGCACATTTCAAATTGTGAGCGCCGTAATCGGCCTCTCATATGACTGCAAAAAAGCTAAGCATATTCACTCTGATTTGAAGACTGACCTCATTAAGAAGATGAAAACAGCCTGGTGCTTGCCTTTGTCTTGCGACAAAAGGTTATCATGGATTGATTCACTGGATGAAGGTAGTGTCACAAATTCAATGTGTCATATGAAGTTTAAGGGACGCAATGCAGTGCTTCCGGTATAGTGCTAACAGCGAGGCAACTGAATTAATTCGGTTCCACGTACGGAGATGAGTGCCATTGAATATGCTTCATTAACTTGCAATCTTCACCGGAAACGAAGGGGGTTCAGAACAGAATACAAGTTCTAAGTTTACTCGAGCAAAGGTGCGAGAAATTTTAAATTTTCGAATAAATGCCGCATTTTCGATAATAGTCCTGGTACACTGCGCATTGATTTTAGGTGAATTTCCCAGTAAATATCTATGGCACCCTCATTTTTTTATCGATTTTTTGTCTGAACGTCTACACCCCAACAAAAATCGGATATTCAGTTATGGACATAATACACTACTCATAAGATTGCTGAAAATTCCTTGACAGACCACGACCGCTTTTGCTCTCCTTGAGGCTCATCAGGCAGGTGAAGTTTCCGAGTTTCCTTCAACCTCATGTTTTTTATTTAGACTCAAATCACACGAAATTATTCAAATGTATTCAAATTCGTAAACCAGTTTGATATTGAGTGAGACTCATCTGGAACCCAGATTATTCTCTCGTTTATCATGTATTCAAACAACTGAATGTAATGCTTCAGGACACCTTGTGTCTCATCTAGTGGGATAGTTGAGATATTGCGATACGTGTATAGACGTAATACACTTGCCATGCATATTTCCTGGTTAAATTCAGGATAGAACTGCGAACATGAAGTGGACACCTGAATTTCACTCTATCTAATTAAATATCTTTTTTGGGAAATTTCGGAACCAGCTATTAGATGTATTGTTCGGCAACGTCTCGCTCTTGACGCAAAACCTTCGTCAGGTCAAGTGACTAGGTTACGAAGTTGGTCGAGATTTAAGGCGGAAGGATAACCAATCAGTTGGGTCAAGCTAAACCTCTGTTAGATGTCGACAGATGGATTTTGCGTGTATGGGGTGAGTAACCAAGCGTTGGACCGATGGGCGAACATAAATAAATTTGTGTCCAGCTTAAAGTCTAGTTCTTCTGGTTCAGTTTATTTGATGATTCTTCTTGAACGTCGTTTGCACTTTCCTTAAATCTGCGTTGATAAGCTAGTGCTAAGATCGTAGTCCTTAATTTTCCACCACTCTTACTAGTTCTACATTCCAGGAAAGGTAATGTGTCCAAAATCAATGACTATTCAATCTGTTCAAAATATCTCCTCTGTTTTTTATTGTTGATCAGACGATTCAAAAACCTGTTTTGTTCAACCTTCAGTCTTTCGTACCGTTGCGCAGCAATCGGGTGTCAGTCGTCCCACACGAGGTGTTGCGGTAGTGTCTCTCATTGTTAAAACCACTTGGCCAAACGGTCGTCCCATTTTAGCAGAAAACCGTTTATATGAATCACACGTAACCACCACAATCGTTTTGTAATCTAAGTAGTAGATTCGCTTTCTTCCGGTTCGGTATTTACATATGACTGATACGGTCAGGCTACAAAAGCAACCAACCAACGGAATGGCAGTTGCGTTCGTTTTGGTGGCCCATTGCTATGCTTATTGGCTAGCTTACCTTTTCTACACAGGATTGAAGATCTTGAGACGGGCAGTCAGTGTACAGAGTTGTACTGAGAATTCATACGGTCTCAAGTGTGTGCCTTCACACAAATCCATATCCTGTTTTTCGATCGTCGCGCTGGCCCACTGATCAACTGTTTTGATGAAGCTTGCCCTTCGTTGTGGAACCTCAATGACCAAAGGCAGAAGTTGGACGTGAAATGACGTACGTGGCGGTATACAACGACCAGCAACGTCAAATTATTTTTCATCATTCTTTTCTCTCCATTCTGAAACATTTTTCTGGAGATTTCGTCCTGTAAGTGAAGCCGACCTATGCTTAAAAGCCGTGAATCATTGTGCGAGTTTTTCACCCTTATTGGGAATCATCAGCAGTGCGCGTCTCACGAAGATCCGGGGAGTCTCGAACCCGCGACCTCCTGGCTAGTAGTTTGAACACTTAACCGTTCGGCCACAAGTGGTTGATCGGCAGTGTGATCAACTAGCACTTAGAACCCCATTGTGTGCCTGGAACCCCATTACCGGCTTCGCTGAAATGGTCGGAAAGGCAGAGTCTGTAAATTGTAAACGGGTGCACGGATCAAATTGCGTACAATATGATACACAAATGGGGAATAGGAGTAATGAAAACCAAAGAACTATATCTGCCTAATGACAATAAGACAGATAGTAGACTGGTAGTGAATATCTTAACGATAATACAGTGGTTGATAAGTGAAGAGTAGTAAATGGACATCTTCGTAGATGTTCCAGACGAAACAATAGTTTATGGAACGTGTTAATTACGTGGCGTAATTATTTGTTTCCTTATCCCTAATTCATCACCCTTCCGGTGATTGGTCAAGGTTCAAGACTGACCCGTTCTATTTTCTAGAGAGTTGACTCCACCTCAACCGTTTTTCTATAGACGATTTGTTTATATTTATTTCTGGGCTTGTTGTTAAAAATTTGTCCAACGTTGAACAATAATTTTCAATATATTGTTTTCTTCCCAAGCGCAGGTAGAATTTGGTTTCGCTGCAATTATTACTAACCGTCCGTTACCTGTCAGATAGTACACCTAGATCCTGCGTTTAGGCTAACCAACCAATTCCTTGGTTTGAGATCACGCCTCAGGACAGAATCGTACAGAACGTATTGCATCAAAGATCATCGTGAGCAACGGGCACAACTGATTTCCAACTGATCACTGCTAACATTAGCTTTGCCTGCATATATTTGTTTCGTCTACGTACGATATTAATTTGCAATCTACTCTTGAAACTATTAGTCCCAGAAGTGGTTGCTGGTGGTGTCTGCCACACGATATCTAGTTCCAAATTATAGCACTTGATACAGTGTGGCTGCAAGTCTGTTGAATACAGATGAAATGAAACATTATGTGCTGAGCTGCCCTCCATTGTTGTGATTAGACAGAATGAACTACTGGATACGATTACAGTCAAGTTGCAAATTGTCGCTCCAAGCTGTTCAAATATGAGCACCTCTCCAGCAAAATCGTCCGTGATATAAAATACACTATAGGAGTAAACTTAATGGATCAGTAGTAAAAATGTTGTTCATAGCTAAACTTGACTACGTCTAACTCCGTCTAAACTAGCTTTGGCTGGGATCATTACCAATTGCTACGGCCGGGTTTTAATTCACTTCTTTAATGAACAACAGAAGAAGAGCCAGAATCCCCAGCGTCTGGAAAACTCCTGTAAGTTGTTCGTGCATTACAAAGAGGGGCAGACTGGGATTATCCTCTTTTTTCCACGATGAATGCGGAAGAATATATAAGGCCCATGAACTTTTGGAAATACATTATGCTTAAACATTTGGTTTTCCAAAGTTATCAATTATGATTAACCGAAGCATTTATGATCGTGTGTTTTAATCTTAGTTTCGAAAATTTCGCGTGCCAAAACATAGCTCAATTGTTCTCCCACTTATAACCCATGAACATTTTCAAACGGAACACAAACTGACTGTTTGTAACTATCATTCCTCCAAAGATTTGCTGGTCAACCCCTCAACACTGCTTACGTCTCTGCCACAACCACACTTCAAGTGAGCTACCTATTTGCGGAATTCGAATCGATTTTACCGACTTGACGGCTTCTGTCGAAGCTTGGGAAACTCGGCAGTATCTGAGCTCACCTAATCATTGTTACTTATTTATTATCATTATTATGTATCGTTATGCTGTATTATTATGATTTATTTTCGTTTGAATTGTTTAATGGTCCTGTAAAAATTATTCATGCATACCCATACGAGATGGAAGAAACTCTGCATTTTGTTTTAGCCATTTTCTTCGGCGTTGCTGGGTGCTCGACCCCAGATATACAATATGCGAAGCGAAAGTGAAGTCAATATCCCACCAATGCAGCTCCAGTACTACTCTTATTCTGGTGTCGACTCGCCAAAACGACTGATCCAGGATGTGACGATGTTTATTCAAACGTGAATTGGTCGACCGTTCTGCAACTAATTTACATAAATTCGTTGGTTATGTTTATATAAGCTTAATCAAACACCGTTTATTACAACTCTCCTCAGGAGGCAAAAATGTTGGAGATACATAGTGTTTTATGTTGGTCGCATTGCGGTTCGAGACGATTCAAGAATATATTCAGATGGTGTCCGGTGTTCGAACATATCATTTGGTACATTGCCCTGGCGGGTCTTAAACTGTGGTCACAAGTGCAAGCAAATCACGCAGTAGGTAGCCTCAGTGGGAGTAAATTATTTGGCGCGGATATCGCTAGCACGGAGTCTAATGTTTATCAATGCGGAACGCCTGCATGTGTGCATATTCGTTCTAGTCGACCAAGTTACACCAGTCACGTAAATGCAGTGCATGGTGAACCGAACCAACTTAGCTTGGGTAAAAATACATATTTCCTTAATACTGAATCTTAACTCTAGTAGTTTTTTTAATGTGGCTGTTTGCACGCTCAAACTCTTCGTATTGTTTATATGTTTTGCTCCTGCATCGAGAACCACCTCACATCAAATTTCTTCACCTTTTCCTACAATTTCTATTAGGAAATCTGAATTAACCTGTTCTAGTCAACAGTATATCACATTTTTCGCCTAAAAGAATTCGCACCGGGCTCTCTCCGGTTTGCTCCCATCTTTCGTTTGATATCTCAGTGGATATCACCACTCATTCGTTCTGGCTGTTTGATAGAATGTGAATATCTAGGCTACATTGCTTTTAGTGTTCAATCCAGACAGTATATGATAAAATCTTTCGCAAACTAAATTGCTCCCGTAATCCAGCCAGTGTTATTTGCTCTGGGTGCGCATTTCTTGTTAAAGTGATTGTTGAAATGTAGGCTGAAAGGGGTTAAAAAAACGGCGATATTGAGTTGCCAGTTCGGGACACGGAAACAACATGAATTTTATCGTCTGAAGTGAAGTGATGAGAGTTACGTTACGATGCACCTCTAACCGGTGTAAAGAAAGTTATAATTAACAGACTAAGTGTAGTAGCTGCTTCGGTGTGTCAGAGATGCGTGTCCGTTCGTCGTTGCACCACCGATCTGGCATATGACTTGAGTGGCTGATTGGGTGTGTGTCCGATTGGTTGCCTCGCGTGAGCGCCGTGGGTTGACTGGATATGTGACTCAGTTGTTTTGCTTACCTGCCACGAAAGCGGACCAGTTGGCCGCGTGTACCCAATACACCCGTGTCCGTACTTACGTGTTCTTCGGGCTTACTGTGAATTACAATACTAAGTAATATATAGCTAACATATAGTAGCAGAAAATGATAGACTACTCATCAGGTTGCTGAAAACACTTCGACAGCCAATTTGGGCCTCGTCAGTTAGGCGCAGTCCCCGAGTTTCCGTTGCCCTTTAACTCTACTTGAACCAAAATTGTACGGACATCATAAACGAGGGATTCAATGAGTTCCAAGTAAGTCTCCAGTCAAAACAGAAGTGGCGTGGAATGAGTGTATTTCGCTAGTAGTAGACAGCCCTAACTAAACGAGGCAACTCATCCCTCTCCTAGCCAAACAGGTTACATTATAACCCAATGAGTTGACTGTTATGTTAATGTTCAAAGATGGAATTTATAATTGAGCAATAAATACAGACAATAAGTCTTTCAGGAGTAAACATATCGGCAGAGAGCGGATGAAATTTTGGTCCTTATACTAGATTGCCTTTGCAGGTGCCACCTTGCAGAAAACGCGCTTTTGGCACGAATGTTCCGCGACCAGCTGACCTGCTACCAACCCTCTAAAATGAATGAGGATTTCACTGGTAAAACTATAGACTCGCATCTCTTGCAAGCATGATTCTCACGGTTAACAGATTAACCATGTCCAAAAACCAACGTTTATGAAAACCCAGTAAACCGTTGATCGCTTATTTGCACACCTGGTTCGTGACCGGCGTATCCAAAGGTATGTCATGACCAGCACACGGCTAGCGGTTGTAGGTGCTGCGGACGCCATCATGGACTGCGGCTTGGTTTCAAGTTGTTCCCGTCAGTTTCACTGTCATGACCGCCAGAGTCCATTGTGACACCATGTTATGCGAAAAGTTGAGACACCGCTTGCGAATTCTATTCACCAAGTATATTTCTCAAGATGGGATGAGCAATTGGAGCGGGTTTCACCAACACTCAAATTGGCTAGAATGTTTAAACTGATAAATGTCTGATCTACCGAGAAATAACACACAACTTACTGTTATGTATGATAATGTCGCTGATGTGCTTGATGTCGACAGGAGGGCGAAATGATGGCGTACAATTCCATTGGTTATTAGGGCTGCAGGAGACGACCGACTGACCTGTTCAACGCAACAGTTTTGAGGATATCTTGTCGGAGTTTTAGCCTTACGTGGGTAGAATAAAACCCATTGTGCAGTCTTTCGTTCGGAGATGAACACTGAACGGTAAGTGAACGGACAAGTCATTACTTATGATGCTGTGTTTTGTGGCACTAGAAGAACGGCAACCATCAAGCATAGAAGGACAACTGAGGAAGTCGTTATCACAATAACGGGAATATGATTTAGTTAGATGTACACTATGAAGCCAATAAGGAGCCAAGGTTAATGAAGGTTGCTTTCTCCAGAAACGTCTGCGTGATTTCTGTGAAAAAAATTGATTCAGCGAGTAAGAGGAGTTCTAACTGTACCAGGTAACTTTCTTCCCTACTCAGCTTGCAGCCTTGGAGTGTTTTTATGGTGTTCCTATCTGCCTGTGGCCACTAGGTTCAGAATTAGTAGAAGACATCTCCGATGCTAACTTTGTCTCCAGTCGGATGAGTAAATAACTTCTGCTTGTTTTCGTTGTCAAGTTCAAGTGATGGATGTCACTGCATGCATATCCAGTGCTTGGATTAGTCTGTCCAATGTTGCCATTCACCAACACGAGTTCAGACGTGAGCATACTTGACCTAATAGACTGGTGGGTCTAACACTCGATGATCAAACATTTACTCTTATGCTATAAATTCAAAAATACCTTCGGTTTACCAAACACTTAAAATGTGTAGAGTCACTAGCATCATTCCATTCTGGTAAGCATTGTGCTGAAGCACTACTTGGTCTTTATCAATTTCTAAGGAGAAAAGAAAAAGGCGACCAAATTAAACCAGTAAACAAAGAATTGTTTCGCTACTGATCGGGTGGCAGTTGGGTCACGTGCCCAAACTTACAGTTGGCTTACAAAGTCTCGTTATCACACAAAGAGACATTGTCAAGGTGTGTCATCTGGGTGTATTTCTTCCAAGTGTGCTTCAGTTATAGTCTTCGGAGAATACTGAGAACCAATAAGCCAGCTGCATTCTGTGAGTTTCGCATACCTGAAATCCGATTGGTCCTTTCAGAACCATGCTGCTTTGCCGAACGTCTGTACTTATTGGGTCTTGAGTACCTTTCGC
>NW_008751830.1:977311-1009724 GCF_000715545.1 Opisthorchis viverrini
CGCATTCCTGCTTCTGGATCGGCCAAAACAACACCATTATTTAGTGCCTTACCCTCTGTTGCCTTTTGGTTCGACCAACTGGATTCTGGGCAGTTCCCAAAATACTCAGTTTGTTGCAAAATCTGGAAGGCGTTGCATCTGATGATGTAGCCAAAAATATGGATCCGTCAACTGGATGCAATTTTCTTCATCGTTAAGAAGCCTGAGCAGCCAGGAATTATCACTCGTAAGACCGTACTTTTGAGAATATCACAGTCGAAGTGGAATAACAAAATGATGGAACACTGGGGTCCTTTACATGCTCAACAACAGGCGATCGATTAGACAATTAAAAATAGAATTCTGCATGAAGACCCTCTACACTGACCAACTTCTTGTACTGACATAGTAACCAACCAACCTGCAACAAGCGAATCCATATCGGAAAACGGATAAAGCGGATCTAATAATGCTACAATTTTACAAAGCCAAAGTCAAAAAACAAATACGAGTTCTACTCTACCTTGCACAGAACTTGTTAGTTGCTATGTTTAATCTCAAGATCCCTGAATTCCCGGGTCTACCCAAATGCATTCCCACAAGCTGTAGTCTTCGATAAAGATGCCAGCTCTATTTTCGTCCAAATTTTCGATTGATAGGATAATGAGGCGAACAGTGTGAAGTCCTTATACAGGAAAAGAACAGAATGTAATGCAGTAGAATAGCCAAAATCTGGACGTGTAAAACTAATTCACAAGCGGTCCATGAGCGAACGACTCAACAAAATAAACACCGAAAGCAACCAAACAAATGAAGTGCACAAGACAACCGATAGCTGATGAACCAGTCGGGTTTCAGATGGAAACGCAGCAGAAGTGGATAGTAGAACAGTCCAGTCAAGAGGAGATGAATGATATATCTAAAGTAGACTCGACTAACTGTTCCAAAAGCAGGATAAAATAGACGCAAACGGGCCAATCAACACAAGGCTGCAAAACTACTGAAATAAAGACATCCATGGAAACAGTCAACTATGGTAAACGAATATTAACGCCGCAATAATGGTGACGGACGAATCCAACCGTTCCCACGTAAAAGTCTAACAGCTAATCGGGCAATAGTTGTTAAATATTCTTCAGAGACTACTTAATCTGTGCAGATCAGTAGTGGACATCCAGAAAACCTCGTGCTGTCAATGTCAGTTATTTAATGGTGATGAAATGTGTGTCAGGTAATTCATACACCTGGCAAGCAGATCAACTCGGCTTTATCAACAACCAACCCACGCACTGGAACCTCCGCTCTTTTCAACACAATGCCAATAAAATTAAGTACTTTGAAGTATCACAATCTTAGGTTTCACAATTATGCGGTGGCATCACACTAAATCCCCTCCCCAAACTTACATGTTCAAATATTTTTGTGTAATATGAATCAAAGTGAAAAAAATGAACACGACTTCCTGGGTTGTCCTTATCCTGTGAGCCAAGTGTACGTATGAGCTTTTAAGCATTTAGGAAGTCTGATTCGCCCTTGGGTAAAATTCACATCAAACAAAACATTTCTAGCGGAAGTTCGACTGCATCTTGGCTTAGTTCCGTGATCATGATATTCTTCAGCTGAACGTGTTCCCCAAGCCTCATGGTTCAGCTGAACGTGCTACACAAAGTCCACCTCATGGTTTATTTGAGACAGTAATGGAAATTTTGCACAACTTCGATTCAACGAAAAAAGATTGTCAATCAGAACACAACGCTAATGCAAACTCGAAGAGTGTGTCTACTCGATACGTCCCAGAAAGAGAAAAAACTATCAGTTGTGAAAGAGCTTTCGGAAAATTTGTTCCATCTAAACAACCGATTTCTACTTTTCCCGGCATACTTGCACGAGACCCAGGAGACTACTGACTGAGGCGCATGTATTAAGATGGAATTAATGCAGCACGATTAGCAGTGTGCAGTTAGCATGTACACGTGTATCTAAAACATATCCACGTACATTCCATGTGTTTGTCCGAGAGTATTTAGATCTCGGAAAATTGGACAGCACCAAATTTAATATTTCGAAACCGCAATCCAAATACATACGGGAGTTTTCACGGGGAATTGCAGCGCCTCAAAATTGAGCACCTGTGGCGATGACCATTGGTCATGTTCTTTCATATACACAAGAGGTGGGTGCTTTGTTAACTGTGCCTATTCTGGATCAAATTAATCGTGCCCCAGTGAGAGCTCGGCAGTTAGCTTTTCGCAGTAAACCGAAGGTAGTTCCTACCTCATTGTCCGAAAAAACCCGATAGTCCTATACTAATTTGATTAAATGATTAAGCAGTCTGGCTAAACTTTTAATCGTTCCTTCTATGATTTTCAAAATCAGTTTGTTTTACACTCCTTTGATATTTAAAACCAGTTCCTCAGTATTCACTACTTCCAGTTCGGTGATTAACATTACGCTTCTGTCAGCTATACGCATTCCTCTACCTTCATCGTATGTAATAGCTTCCCGCACAACTTTCGTTAGTTTTCTGTATTTTGCCGTCTTCAACAATGTATTCCTAGCCTTTTTTTAAAGTCAAAATGTGACAAAATCTTACGGCCTCCAGGCTAAATCAAATGGATGAACGTAGGTTTAGCAATAAGCTTGCCGAATTTTTCATCTGAGACCTCATTCATTCTAATTTTACTTGAGGCTAGTTTGATTCAGTCAGCTTTTCTAGATAAAAGGTTGCCATTCCAATCTTACTGTGCACAGTTTCGACAACTTATCTCTTATTATGCGAGGCACCCGCGGACAGTATGTAATGTCTCAGCTGTTATTTTTCACTAGAATACAGATCACCTGACTTGTGAATAAGTTGTCTCACTAAAGAGCAACACTGTTCCCAGATGGCGCTGCCAAAACATTGCTTTAAACCAATCTATTCATGAACCATTATTTTCAGAGGGTTATTTGATGTGGTCATTGCGCACCAACTGGCACCATACAAAGACACTGAGGTGTGTGCTCACACCTGATTCCTCACAAACCAGCGGTCCCATGGAATGATTTATGAATTCGTGTAGTCAAATTGCTGGATGTTTTCCCAAACCTGTAAAAAAGCAAAAACAACTTCAGTTCTGTCTTCCCCACACGTTTATGTTGGTCAAACTAGAATAGAATGAAGAGGAAGTCGTTTGAAGTAGTAATTCACTGGTGTATTTATCCGCTGTAAACAAGAGGTGTACGCGAACAACAAGGTTTTGCTTTTATTATATTGCAGTGCGGCCGAATCAGCCTCTCGACAGAACGGCATTTATGCTATTAGACTACTTTGGATTACATTGTACAAAACTCGCCAACAGCGAAGGACAAGATTTGAGTTGCTCAAGTGCCCGTCAAGATATGTGATTGAGCATATTATATAGGCGCAAAACAGAGAAAAATCGCACGGGTCAACTTACAGATTGCAAGCAGCAGCTGACAGTGAGATGTACACTGAAAAATGTGAGGTGACTGGCCATGAAAAAATCAGTAATCACTTCACTGACTTTGAGACTATCATGTAAAGCCACCACACGCTCACGCAATGAGTGAAAAATCACGTGTATCTGACACAAAGAGTCAGATTGGTAATGGGGTCGCCGAAATTGTCAAAGAACACGAACAGTCTCAGCCGTTTATGTACAAGATTTGATGTTATCGACCGAGTGGGACTCGAACCCCAACACCACGAAAGCTTTAACTGAAAAGTTACTGTCTTGACCAGAATCGGTATTAGAAACGACCACTGTGAATTTCTAACCAAATCCTACAGTCTGGTTAAGCACAGGAAAACTGTCTGTGACTGTTCCAAGGACGCTGATTGTTGGTTGCTGACTCGGTGGCTGTGTATCCGATTGCCAAGTTTGACAAACATTTTTGCCCAGAACCCGGCGACACCATAAGAGCTCAGCTGGGCAATGTGAAACAAAGCCTACGTTCATTGCTCAAAACATTGGAAAAATATTTTATAAGTAGAAGCCTTACATTTAGTATTGACTTACTTAGAGGCCTTTCATTCTAATTGTGAGTTCATCGAACAAGGAATGTTGTAAATCAGGCTAAGATCCTTCTAAAAATCTTCGTTTTCACTTTGTTGATCGGCTGTGAACAGTGATTGGTTCGCTTCACAGGCGATATGTACCCGCAAATATTTTACCTGAATATGCTTAGAGGGTTCACTGGCTGATCATTCCTACTTGGTGTTCGTTTATACTACTTCTTTTGTGGACACAATCACGCCGTGTCGGTTTACAGTTTTCCGACTTGTGTTGGAATATATCCTCTTGGAGGGGCACAATTTTCCCACCTTCCAACTGTGTTTGTGATCTCCACGAGACAAATAAATCGACATGAATAGATAAATACTGTTCAGCGTAAACCCAAAACAGTGGTTTCGAGTCGTAGAAGCAATTTAGTCGCGTTTTGGACATTTCCGTTTACAAAGTACCAATCCTTCTTGACCTTTTGCGCAAATGAGGATGTATAGCTTATTGCTATTCAAATGGAATTCTGCTTCCCAGTATAAGGACCAACGCCTACTAGCGTTCAACTGAATGCGACCAGAAAGTAGTGCAATGGATAGTCTCCTTTTTTCTAAAAAACAAGTGTCATGGAATATGGAATGAGTTGAAATATTTATCGAAAAGGAACGTCTGAGTGTATTCATAGTAACGTCAAATCCATGCTGCACTGCGCTGAGTGTGCAACAAACTGAAAGTGTCTGATGTCGAGAATGAGCTTCAAGTTTGTGTTGAACATAAGCTTACATTTCCTTAAAGGAAACTACTCACAAGGTTGCTGAAAAATCTTTGACAGCCTACGACCGGTTTTGCCCGTTCTTGGGGTTCATCAGGCAGGTGCAGTCCTCGAGATTCCGTCAACCGTATGTTCTACCTGAGCTCATATTGTTAGTAGTTTCCTTTATGGAAAAATACTGCACTATCTAGAATATCTTACCAACTGAAGCATAAAGCGGCCTGTGTGCAGCACATTCAGTTGAAGAACATCATAAACGAGAGATTCACTTGAGTCACCCGTGAAAATAATATTAATTTGCAAATGAGTGTGCTTTTCGAAAAGCTGACATTGTTTTCAACATCACTCAGTGCTTCTGTAACATGTGTTTATCTGCGCCTTTGTGACAGTCCCCAAATTGTAAACCATTATATCTTTTTACGAAGAAACCGACATTCGTCTCCGCCCGTTAAGTATTCCCTGTACTAAATGCCGATTGGGATATAAACTGAACTTTCCTTTTATAGCCAAAGTAGTCATTGCGCCTACTTCTCTGTTCTCATGAGTTACGTTCTGTAGTACTTGAGACAGACAGTGAGTGATAATCATCTGAAATTGCATTATGTCCAATAATTTGGTCCTAAATGATCGGTTAGTTCGCAGGTTGACACGTGCTACGTGCTCGCAGGTGTTATCAGATGGTAGTACCGAGTCCGAGCAAATAAGGCAAACCGTTTTAACTGGGCAGGACGAAGCGATATTTTACTTTGTAAGTACTTTAAATCTTATCAGACTCGTTTTACCTTGATTTATGTACTTAGTGATGTCCAAAATTTCATCGCTAGGTGCTATGAAGTTGTTCCAACCACAATTCGTATCCGTGTGGCGAATTACACCATTTTTCGTAATGTCCTCAAAACAAGCCGATATACGTGAGAACGTGTGTCTGTGCAAAACAAATTCGATCCCATAAAGTCTGGTGAAATCCAGGAGAAATGCTTTAAAGCCAGATTGCTTCACTATGCCGTTTAAAAATTCTAACCGTGATTTCTTCATGTAAGTGAAGTCATTCCACGAAGCAAAGCAAGGAAGCACTTTGAAGTCCATTCATTCCTATTGGGAATCATTCGCAGTGCACATTCCACTAACATCCAGAGATTTTTAAGACAGACATCCTGCATCTTTCACCACTTGCAATCCAAATCTGCGGTCGAGAAGTGAAACCTTCTGAGGCAAATATATTCAAAATTGTTGAGTTGTGGGGACGCATTGCAGGCGATAAACTGAATGACTTTGCATCAACTGGCCTTTACCAGAGAGAAGGCGAGTTGATACTTTTGCTTACACAATAGTGCGACCAGAGTCAAGTTCTTTAGTTCAAAACGGACGACTGTCTTGTGACAAACTTTTTCACCAGTTGCTGACTTCCACATGTTTCAACCATGTCCAGGACTAGCTTCCAGTTTGTGTTATCTAAATCACTGGGTGTGGCTGCTCGTGATAAAAGTTTGCGCTGGCCCTAAACGAATGACCTCCGGTACACATCTGAAAAAGGTGCTTGGAGCCAGGGTGGGCTTCACCAGATTGTAGTCGCCCCACCTGCCAGAATTACCATATCTGCAATTCTCACTGACCCAGTCGAATTCCACTAAAATTGCTTTTCTATGACTGGGAGCTTCCGTCATTCGATGAGTATGCAAGTAGCACAGATAAAAACCATTCATCTCGCTGATGTGCATTAATTTTGGTTAATTCAGTCGGCCGAACAGCACAAAAGAGTGGATATGGGAATTCCCTTAAATATAGTATATTCAGCCCTGAGGGTGTGATCGAGTACCACGTCCGTGGACACCGAGACTCACTGCACCAGGAATATCAGACACCGTAAGACTGAATTGTGGAACAATCTAAGGTTGCTATCGAGCGGTTTGAGACGAATCAACGGACTTGGATTTTTTTTGGTGTTTTCGAAGTAAAACATGTATCAGTTGAAAGGAAGGACAAGGCGTGACCAAGAATCACCAGTTGCCCAATTTGACACTTATTGCAGGGCTGAAAGCATCGATTAAAACAGATCCTTTAAAGACAAAAAGATTAACTGGCGTAACTAAATGACTCCTAATGCGACTGCGCACAATAGGTGTCTTCTGAGAACCACCAGAATTGTTAGTACAAAAAGTATCTCTATAATGAATACTACAACGACAATCACAGACAAACCTTGGGTAATCGGAGTGTGCAGTGCTTATGGCTAGCCTTTTCATGCCTGCCCTCCCATGGAGAAAGACAGCATTACTGCTTCCACAGGTATGGATACGCTAGTTGCCTGAAAGAAACACCTTATGCCCCTCACACTCCTATCACTGAGTACAATAGAGCTTTACCTTGTAATACGAATTCTCAAAGCATGGGGATTTGCTGTCGTTGGGTTGCTGTGTGTTCCCCGGCATGATTGTAACTTTATGATATGAGCCCAAGCCAGTAACTCCTGTAGAATCATTGCTATACCGAAGCCGAACCATAACGACAAGGTCAGAATGACAAAATGTTACACCCATGAACGAATATCTTAAAGCCAATAAATAATCTGTGGTTAGGAATTATCAGCACCGAGCATCTAAAAAAACTCGTGTAATCCTGAATCCGCCAATTCCTCGTTAGTAGTGAACTGAGGTGCACATTGAATAAACCACCTGAGAAGTCATCACTCCGGGAGTCAGCCCCCATGTGGCACTGTGATGGGAGTGTAATGGTACTGAGTGATGAAAGATGCTATTTAACTTCTAATTGTGAGTCATTCGAATCAGGCGCTCGTGGCCGGAGGTCGGAGGCTCCGAATTCCGTCGTGAAATATGCACCGTAGATGCAACAGCTCTACAGTTCTTTTGAGCCTTTCAGCATAGATTGGATCCACCTCCATAAAACAATGGTTAAATTTGTTGCCACACAAACAACTGGATGAAATTAGGAGCGATAGTTAGATACTTCTACAAATTTCGTAATAACATTGAGGCGTGGATTTCCTCTCGACACATACCGAGTTAGCATTGAAGTGCCAGTCAGGAGCAGAAGAATGCAAGACCGAACTGAACTGTTAAAGAATAAAAGAGCACTGTACTACTCATAAGGTTGCTGAAAATCCGCCGACAGCCCACGACCGGTTTCGCCCTTCTTGGGGCTCATCAGGTAGGCGCAGTCCCCGGGTTTCCGTCAACCTTATGTTCTACTTGAAACCAAATTGCACGAAATTAGCGGATATACACTCATCTGCAAACTAATTTGGTTCTTTCGAGAGACTCACCTGGAACCCAGCTGAATCTCTCGTGTTTTGATGATGTTCTCAGGCAAATGAATGTGCTGCACCAGGCCGCCTCATGTTTCAGTCGCCACGAGTGAAGATGTTTAGATCGACAGTGTTAAGTCGAACTTAACCTTAGGATAATTCCCCCATTCGTTTGTTTACTCCACCTAACTACTTTTGATCTCCAGTTGTTTCGCTTATTCGTACCCGCCACTCACTTTGCCGCAGAGGCCGTCCTTTCTGACACTTGTGTATTGACGTGTGTCTGTGTGTAAATGTGCACTCCTGACCTACTTACCCATTTACGTTCATGTCCCGTTTACTGAACCTGCCTTGACTTATTTTCTCATGGGTTCCGCGTGATCGCACTTCCAATGAGAACCACGAGACCGTCGTCCGAAGGAACGACCGCCAGCCACGCCACTGAGACATCATTCCGCACGCCGTTGTTTGGTGTGCGGACGTTGACACTGCACTGTGCCGGTCAGTGACAGGCCTGTGGACTTGTTGACGCTACGAACGTGAACAATTGAGGTTTGTTGTATACATTTGCTTACCCTTGTGTAAATAGTACCGTAGTATTACGAACCCAATCCTTCCTTTTGATATTCGAGATTGTCGAACCTACGCATCACTCCAAGTTCCGTATCGGGAACCTCAACAGACAGCACAAGAACGATGACGGTGTAAATGTTACGCGGAACAATGTTAATAGGTCATAACTACACCCAGTGTTCGCTGTGAAAGAAAGTTGTCATATTTCGGCAGGGAGTAGATTTTGTTATTTAGAGATGAAGGCGAAAAAAAGAGGCCTGTGAACAACTAGGATCTGCCTTTCAAAAGATGGTGAGAATGATTTACAGTTAGATGGCCAATACCTCACTCCCAAACTTTCCGTAGCTGATTTATACGGGCAGCAGGGAGGGAATGAAAGGCCAGTGGTTTGTGTTCAGTTCCTTGGGTTCGCTGGAGAACGGCATTAAATGCAGATTGGGATGAATGAGTTGGGGAGATCAAGCGGACATCTAAATCCGGAGTAAATGGTGCCAGTAGTCGAACATGAAGCAGCCACCGCGGTTTACGGTGCGTCATCAGGCATCGCGGAAGTTTGATTATGGATGTGTAGTGAAACGACTTTCAAAAAGATACGGTTTCCGTGTAGCGAGAGGGAGGAAACATATGAGTGGCTTTGTGACGGTTGAAACTGTGATGTTTTGGGTGGCAGGCTGATCACCACAAGGTCATTAGTGAACCTTGTTTTTTTTGGAGGCGAGATGCAAATGGGGATGCAAATATCTATTGCGCAGAGGAATAGCTCCTATTTGGACCATGACGTTGAATTCCGTTTTGTGTAGTTTGGGATTTTTGGAGGCTAACGTCCTGGTCTGGAGAAGAAATGAGGCTTTTGATAGTTAACTGATCAATAACGT
This sequence comes from Opisthorchis viverrini, assembly GCF_000715545.1. Taxonomy (NCBI): domain Eukaryota; kingdom Metazoa; phylum Platyhelminthes; class Trematoda; order Opisthorchiida; family Opisthorchiidae; genus Opisthorchis; species Opisthorchis viverrini. The sequence continues at coordinate 986,777 of NW_008751830.1, forward strand.
TAGTCTTTATTCAGGGAAAATCCACGCATCGTTGACCAACTGCGAATGCCTCTCAGGTAGTGAAACTAACTCAGTTTGTTGTGGCACATCCGGTGAAATTCCCACCGGGTTGGTGTAATCAACAGTGTTTTTCATTTTTCAGAGTCAGCGCTGAGGCCGAAACGCGGGAGAATATCTATGTCAATTATTTTGAGCTGTATGTTAGTCGTGGTCAGTGCCTCAGGGAATTGATGTCCCATCCATAGGACAAGTGCAACAAGTTTATTGACCGCACACATTGACCTCAATTACCGGATGCCCAAAGTATGGGCGGCGATGGCTTGCTCCGGTATTTGTCAGAACCTTCGGATATTCCGCTAGCCTGAGTCCCACCGTCTGTCAGGAGAATATTGTGAAAATTTTGAGCACTGTGGATGGGCGACAGTTTCATCAGCAAGAGGCAGATGTCTGTAACATTGATCTGCTGCTCCCTTTTCCGAGAGATGGTGAGAAACTGCATTCGGTTGTATGCATGGAACAATGAGCTTTCACAGTTTGTCACCAACACCTGAAGGATTGCTTTCGGCGAGTCTTTTAGCCCGGATGAGTAATTTTCCCATGTAACTCACTGGGAACTTCTGTTGACTCGGCATCTACAGAGGTTACCTGATTTACAGAAGATATGAATAAGCGCTAACGCACCTCATCTGTTATTTGCGAGAGATGCATGAAATGAGAAGCTCAATTGGTGATTGAAATAGTCCACCTCGATCGCCGATAGGTATTGGAGATGGGTTTTGTTCTGAAGCGGTCTGCATGAAAGAATATACCCCTTCAGTTCTACGCAGTGTGTAATTGTCGTGATGTTTACGACCACGGCAACAATGCCTACAGACGGTAGATTGGAAATCCGGATGTCTGGACGGTAATGTGTCTGTGTCTGTTTGCACAAACCAGACTTGTGGTTTAGCATGACTAAATTTGGGAGGTCCTTTTAGTCACTTTGGAATCTAATTCCCATTCGGATTTGTCAAGTGGACAAAACCCAAGTATTAGATGAGGATCCCAAGCCAAAATAATCCATAAAGAACAGAGACTAATGTCGCCGATAAAAACGCAATATGTGAATAAGTTGACTGACTGTTCTGTTATCATTCTTTCGTTCGACGATTTTTCGGTTTCCAAACCCAGTACAACTGTTTACTTCGATTTAATTTCAGTGTTTAGAAAGCCGAAGTGGTTGATAATGCTGATTCCCCTATTGCGACCGTGTAATACCGCCCTTTACGATGTATTTTGCGTCTTTACGATAAATGTACATCGAATGCTCCCATATAGGGTGCATTAGTAATAGTTGATAGTACCAACCAAACTAATGTAACGGTGATACTACTGATGGTGAGGCATGCGAGTAGTATGTTATGTTCTTGTAAATCCGCTTGGCGTCTCTTGAAAAGGGAGATCTGTAGCGGAATTCGTGGAGTCGCTTTGTAGCATTTGCTCGGATTTGAGCAATGAATGATTGGAGTCAATGAATATCCAGGAAAGTCCCAGAAGACGCGCTCAGGGAAAGATGGATGTCCAGTTTTTAGAAATAAGATGCAAATTAGAGTTTTGCTTCCCTGTCCAATAGTCTGTGACTGGTCCGTTGGAATTTTCTAATAAGTAACTCCATAGCAAAGGCCTTCCTTCCACTAGTAGCAGCTAATGACTTGATAATAGAATGCACTCAGGTGTGAGATCTGAATGAGTAAACCGGCTGAGTATTCCCGGGTGAATAAATACACGTATGCCTAAAAACGTTTTACTCCCGGACAAAAGGATAGGTGATATTACCACCATTGTTCCACAAGCTCGAACTGAATCAGCTTCCAACGGCGGAAATTGCCAACCGCACTCACGCATGAATTCAGTTGTTTGTTAGCGTTCATAAACCAAATTTCAGTGAAGCGCAATACTCCCCCAAGTGGCGTAGGGAAAAACAGCTCGTAAATCACCATTTCCAAAAAGTCACACGATGTTTGCGTTACACATGAATTGACACCCCCACAACCTTAATGAGATATCCACTGTGTGCTCACGCTTGCTGTCGTACGATACACAACCCTAATCACTTGATTAATTGTAACGGAGCAAGCATCAGTTGGTGGGCTAATGACAGTTTCGTGTAAGCAGTTAAGATACTGAAATTGTTTGTTTGCTTTCCTTGTTGCCTAAGCCCCTTTTAAAATGGACTGAAATAATTTATTTGTCCACTCAGCTGTTGAAAACAAAGCATTGAAGCTCGCTCCAAATTGACTTTTTTGCTGCCGAGTCGATGTTCAGGGACATCCCTAGGTTGGAATGAGCCATAATTGAATCCAACATATGCGTGGGACTACGTAGGATACTGATCCAAAGAGGCGAACAGCCAGCTATCAGATTCACTGCAACCGAGTAACTCAAACCGATGAATTATGGGAGTACACAGTCGCAAAACATAAAAGTGGCACTGGACTGGCTTCTGTCTCAATTAGGGGACCCGCAATCAACAATCACTAATGGTTAGTCTAGAACTTACCCTAAACCAGTTCATGATTATCGCCTAAAATTTGTCACATTCTCATGCAGTACATTTATTTGACTATTCACTAGTAGTCAGATAATAAAGAAGTCACCGGACTGGCCACATCAAAAGTGGATTCCAGCGGTCGTGGGAGTCTTATGCTACCCAAATGTCAGGGAATTTTTAGTGCCAAACTTATCTCATGCATTTTAGCGCGGACTCGGGTCTGTTAGATGTAATGCATCTCGCCGGGGGGCAAGATGGCTGGCGATGGTCTGTCTAGGCTTGGGCTACCTAGCAATATCCCAGCCCTCGTGCCTGCTTCATGTGGCATGGCAGTTAGGCACTGAAAGTGTGCTACAGCTGAACGATTTTTATCCAAAGACCGTGAACTATTAGAAATGTCCACCTTGAACTTCTAACCAACTCGGCAGTCAGGCTAAAACAAGTAAACCAATCGGCCACTCTAACAACTGTGCTGAATCCTCCCAAAATTTTGAAATGGTTCCATAGAATTCCAGACTTCTCAAAATTCCGGAAATCTCGTACTTGGAATTGGCATAATTAGGGAACCCAAGTCCGATAGGTAAAACAAAGGACTGCGCATACAGAATAACACGCAACGACTGTATGAACTCTTTTACAGGGCAAACGGCCAGGAACCAGCACATCAGAATTGGTGCTCCTAACGAATGAACCAGAAACATGTGTGAATATTACCTGACCGTTAAGGATTCAACGTTGAGCACACACTAGGGGTCACAACAGACCTGACTTGGAAAGTGTAGAACTATTGTGGAAAGGAATAGGAATTTATCTATAGGGAAAATGTGATAGACTTGCCCTGATTATCAGTGGAAATACAGAACCCTCAGGATGCTGAAACGTCCATGTAGCGATGCCCCACTTAGTTTAAAAGGCCAAAAAACCTGAGGCCTTACACCTTTCGCGATTCATATGCACCACAGGAAAAGTTCACATGTCACAATCTGAAAGCACCCTCGGGCAGGAGAACGCTTTAGTGTGGTCTTGACGCGTCGAAAGATTCGTCTGCTCAGAACGTTTCACCACCCATGTCATCAGGTTTCACGGATGACATCTCGGAAAAATTTTATTGACCATGGGGTATCTCGAGGTGGATATTTTCCAAAGAACGGTTCACATGTTTAACCAGGAGTATTTCAGCGCGGTCTTGAACCGCCAATCAAACAGTGACCCAGCCGAAAAGTGGCAAAGCTGTGTACTCATACGTAGCTGGATCAGCTTTCATTTACAATAATAAACACATTTCAGCGCAGCCATTCGAATTCGAATTACCAACGTCCATCGGATTCGACATGTTTGTTCAAATGTGAGAGTTATCAGACTTTGAAGTTCTCACTAATCCGAACTTTCTGCTTTCGGCCGTCAAGGCCATTATGTAAGAGCGACCCGGCACTCATTCAGCAACGGTTTAGGAAGGTTCACGCAGCAGTAGTTCTAGACCGTTTGAGTGAAAGACACCACCTAAATCAAAATCCTAGCGCTGGATGCATTAGGCTCTAAGGTCCACAGGCTTAAAAAATCGTATGATAATGATGAGGTACGTTATGGACAGCAGATCTTGCTTGGCAGGCAAACTGGCATACATCACAGCAACAGCTTACTGATGGTCTTATAATGCAAAGCGTTAGATTTCAAAACACATTCGATGAAACTCTTGAATCTAGCTTGACCTAAAAATTATTCTCCCATTTATTTGATTACTTCGCCCGTGTACCTTCTATCTCCATTTGTTTTGCTTATCTGTACCCGCAAATCACCTTGCTTCTGAGGTCGTTCCGCCCGACACTATGTATTAGCACGTCTCTGTAGGTGAATTTGCGTGGCCGACAGGCATACCCATGCGCGCTCGTGCCTCATTTGCGAAGTCTGCCTTGACTTGTTCGCACCGCCAATGAGAACCACGAGACTGTCGCCCGAACGACCGTAGCCCACACTACCGAGCCAACATTCCACTCGCCGTCGTTTAACTGCCGGACCTTGACACTTCACTCTGTCGGTTGGCGACAGACCAGTGCACTTGCCGACGCTACGAACGTGGACAGTTGGAGTATTTTGTGTACATTTGCTTAGCCTTGTGTAAACAGTACCATAGAATTTCGGGTCCTATTCTTCCTTTTGGCATATCCAAGATTATCGTACCTACGCATCACTCACAGTTCAAGGTCAACAGAGACTTGTGCTCATAAAGTGAGAGGGAGGCTTGCCAATTCGCTTGGTGAACAGTAATCAGCTAGAGGCATTATTCTAACAATTATTCATCTCTTGGCATTGCGAGATTTTTCTTAAACACCATTGGTCACTTTGTAAAGCAGAACAGATAATTCGGAAGCACAATGACTTGATATAAAAAAGGACAAACCGTCAGGCACTTTTGTCGTTGGATGATTGTTGGTTCAAAAACTGGTCCGGAAATATGGGTTGCAATATATCACCATCATTTTAATTGGGATAATCGGATAGATTTAGAGTGATTACTGGTTACTTATAAGCATGCAGTCAGCGGTGAACTCATAGGACACTGTATGCCTATTGTCATATCACCAGTCCTTGTGTATGAATGTGAGTGATTTACGGTCATCACATAACGGTTACCGTTGCATCGCAAATCAAGTTCAGAATCTGCCAAAAGTTGAACAAGTAAATTACAAACGTCAAGGAACTAAAAGTGACCGCAAAGAAACTGAAGGGCTCTCATATGGATTTTCTCCACAAGATGGTAATGTTATATTGAGCATTTCACCCCAAAAATCTCAACCCCAGTTTATCCTGGAAGAGTGCGCGGATAGAATTTCGAAATAATCACCAGTTTAGCTTGAGGGTCATTAATTTTCTCACCTTTAAACTTGATGTGAATGTACGTTCCAAGGGATTTATTCGAGTAGAAACCAGGACTAATGAATCAAGAATCTTTGTTCATAGTCACCCCACTCGTGCTTGAACGGTCGTGTTCCTGTTCTGGCGTAATTGCTCCGGTGAGTCAAAGGGAAGCACTGAACTCAAGTTTCGCTCTTATTGGAGCTCATCAGCATTGCATATTCAATGGCCGTGCGGGGATTTGAACCCCGGACGTCTGACATGCGAGGCGAGCGTGTAACCACTACTCCATCAACGTACGGTGGACGAATCTGAATTATCACGTCTGAACAGGCGAACGTGTTCGCACTTGAGCGATGCGATTGGTGTGCCAGTTCAAATCCCGGCACGGCCACTGGATGTGCACTTCTGGGGAGCTCTAATAAGAGCGAAACTCGAGTCCAGTGCCTCCCTTTGGTGTGGATCCACCGGAACAATTACGCCAGAACAGCAACATGGCCGTTCAAACGAGAGTGGTGTGGATATGAACAAAAATACTTAGCCCGCAAAACCCCAAAATTGGAATCAAGAATTATCACTTAAAGGGACCGGAGAAGCTTTTGATAATACGAGAGGTATAAAACACTGTTTAGTCATGGGAAGTCAATATAACGCAGCACATGTCTGGAATCATTTGTTGTTTGTTAGCTGAATTTCAGTGTACTTTGATCAAGCAATGGCAATATGTCTTGGAGCTCGTTTCCTATGTTTAGTTTCAGAAGTTCCATCATTCCAATCCATACAATGAAGCTTGTTTTCTCATATTTGTTGCGATCATTTTAAGGGAATCCACCCGTCCACACCCATCTTTCACCTAACGACTTAATAATCAGTTGCTCCAGATTACAACGTCTTTGACTGCAATAGCATAGAACCAAATCTCCGTAACCAAGCGCATACTGGGTGCAACAATTACGGTAAGATAAAAAATACTACTTAATTGTTCGACAGCAGGAGATTGAACTACCGAAACAAAGGGAAGCAACCTCGGTCTAAACCTTTTTCGATCTGTTTAGTTGGAATATAAAGAACCGTTCTACACCCAAACTTATCCCGATCCCTTTTACCATTAGAAATACTTTCCTACCGTGGTGTTTTCATTGCACTCAACGAGATGTCTAGAGTGTCGTTCGACTTGCTGTAAGTGTGGGTTAATCAGTTTGGTGATCAGTCGCTCGTGTTCAGACTACTAAACGGGAGGTTCGTGACCGTAGCTTCTTAAGATGCGTACAAGTGATGATTCTCGATGAGGTGAAACAGTTGTACCGTGCCTCGGCTTTTTAGCATGCACTGATTTCGCTTGTGGGGTGAAATCTCCACCAAACCTTTCACGTTTTTTTAACCTCGTAGTTCTCAACCACGCCTCTTTCATTTTAGTGTCCCAAAAGGCAATCGTTATAGCATTTTGAACGAAATGCCTCCGGCTAAGTGCTCTACAATCGTTCCAACTAAAACCGCCCGTAATCCATGCAAAATGCACCTGAAGATTTGCATTAATTTACGAGCGGCAATAAAGAATGGCCGTGAAATCGACCTAGTTTTACGGTGGCTCTGCGCAGACCTATATCCATTACTAGTTTCTAGCTCAAATTTCACTTGAAAGGACTGTATGCCCAAAATAACTGATGAGCTCAACCGGTCGGCTTATTGTTTAGATACGCAGTAAATAGATGTGTTCTGCCAACTATTCTTTTCAAAAGCCCGAACTACCAGTGTAACTGTGGATACTACTGATTAGGTATGCGGGTAGTATGTGGTCTCCTCATAAACCCGCTTCTCGTCTATTGAAAAGTGAGACTTATTACGGAATTTGTGCATTTGCTTTGTAGCATTGGTTTGCATGAGAGAGTGATAGTCAATCAGTATCCAGGAGAGTTCAAGAAGACGCGTTCGATAAGAAGACGGATAATCAGTTCCCTGTAACAGTTCGGTCGGTGTTTCCCAATGGAAATCTCCGCAGTGGAGGCCTTATTCCTTTAACCGGGACAAATATTGACTTGTCCCATTGAATCTTCAAAACCCCATACTGATATTCGATCGTAAATCTATTTGCATTTGATTTCGCAAGGATTCTGAAAATCCGCCATACCGTGCAACTTGTTATGAAAATGGTTTAACCCGAGTAAGCCAATAAGCTTAGCGAAGTACACCCATTTGCAACTAAACTTGGTTTTGCAGAAAACTCCCCTGGAATACGGCTAAAACTCTCGTTTATGAAAACGCTCGTGCCTAAAGGTATTGGTTTTTCATTTAAATTCCCTGAAAAATGACAAACTCAATTTGGCAGCATGAATTCGATAAAGGATAGCTCATAGAAGAAGGGATGACTTTGCGTCAGTTACCTTGGAGCGTCTGCGTCCAGTCTAATCGGTTGCTTCACCTCTCATTCGGTTTGACGAGTATGTATTATTTAATATTACCGCCGTCCGTCGTTTCACTGTGCTGTCTTTTGCAATGTCTTACCTGTCCTTACTTCCGGAACAGAATGTACGGGTCATCAGGACGCTGACCTGCTGTCAGTATTAGTATGTCCGCGTGAGTCTAAAACTAGGTAGTCGGAAACAAAGTCCACTGTCCGCTCCCTTGGTTTCCAGAACTAAACACGTCGTCCGATTTCCCAGACCCTCAGAGCCTACTTCTTGGTAGTTCGTTAAGTCGAAATTTCAAGTGCTTCTGTGCATTGGATTTTGTAATCTTGTCAAATCCAATCACTGAATTTGAATGTTACGTACAATGTAAACCGTTATGCTACATGACCGCCCGATATCACTGTCAGATTACGCGCTACTTGTTGAATGGTCTGTTTTAGAAACCAAAACGGTTAGTTTATTGGCGTGAGGGTAAGGTTGGTTGCCATGAGGCAGTTCTGATGAGTAAGTCGATAACTTGCATAATACAACCGTTCGCAAATTAAACTGATGTTAATCGAGACTCAATCGTGGTTAATTCACCACTCACGTACAGCGTGATGTACAAATATAGCAAAAAGGTTGATGGAAACTCGAAAACTACATCCAACGTTATTGCCGAAAAGGGGCGACATAGCTGATGGGATGTACGTCTAATTTTATCAAAGCGGTGCGTTTGTGTGTGCGATGTGTTTTATAGAATTGCTGACAGATTGCTAACACTCTCCGGTCACTTTCAGTTGTTCTCAAACTGGGAGATTCTAGTGACCAAAAATGCTGGTTTTGCTTCCCAGTTTTACTTGATATGTCGGCCTTAGTGTAAATATATACTTTTATTTCACTACCTTCTAAAGGCACGAACATACAAACTAAGGAGACAAAGGAATGCGCCCATATCAACGGCGCCCACGGGCAATTGAGCTAGCGTCGTCTAAACTTTCTATGCGTGGTCTGTTCCCGAGAGCGATAATCTTTGTCACTGTGCAAGCGACAACCACGCCTATTTCCGTATTGTAAGTAGGACAGTGTTAGGCAACCCAGGCTAAGCCATAAAAACGGGCTTGTCAAGTTCTCACAGCTTGACATGACAAATAACCAAGTCACTGTTGTGGATTCATTGAGACCAGTTACAAAAGCAAACCGGACAGGACTTGTCCGGTTATTTTTCCCGTTCTTTCCTGTTATTACCATTTCGCCAGGTAAACTGAATTCCATTGAGTGAGTCATGATTGAGGTGTTATGGTTGCCACGTGATTTACCCCAGAGATTCTCACTTCGTGGGACACAAATAGAGCCTTGGGTCTTCTGTGCTGTAACCTACAAACTGGCGGGAAAAGCACTGAGTTTGTAAGTGACATTTGGTAGAGAATAATTGACCAGTTGGGAGGTGACATCATCAGTGCGTTGTTAGGGATGATGATGTCACCTCGATCGGTGATGAGACGTTTGCAACCGAATTGCCCAGCTCAGCGAACAAGCCAACGACCATCTACGCTACCTGAGCGACCGACGTTCTCCTCTATAGTAAGGGGGATGTTTGAATGCGCAGCTTTCTTACGTGTTCAGTCAACGACATAACATCTATCTGGCAGTCTAGAGGGTATGTGGCTCATTTATCAATAATGGCAGAGAGTAAATAACCTCTTATTATTTCAGGCCCATTGCAGTTGCAACGATTTTGACTGTACGACTTACAACATGCGGTGTGCACAAAGACCCGGAATCAGGACCACGCACCTCATAAAGAAAGTGTACTGTGACCCAAAGTTGGTGTTGTTTATGTATCGACATATATTCACAAGTGTCAAAAATGACCCAACTGAATATTTTTTGGATATCTCGTGCTGCATAACACCTAACTGGATGTGATGCGCGCAGCTTAGCTGATATTTCGTTCCATAAACTATCGTTAGTACCCAAGTCCTTCTGTTTATTTAACATCAACCTTAAAATTTTCGTAAACTTCATCGGTAGTCTGTTACCAACCTGAAATCATCATTAAGTGTAATTTCTGAATCTCCATTGGCTTCCTGACTCACCTTTGCAAATCAACTTAGGAACTTCATCTATTTGATAATCTCAGAGAACCATGAACCCGGTAGTGGTCAGTCGACGGGTTCCCAAGATTAGTATGAATGGTGCTGGACCAAATCACTTTTGTACTCTTCTGAGAAGAGCAGCTCTACGCAACTCGTACTTGTCAGCTGAAGAACAAGGATTGGCTCATTAGCGGTGGGACACGCCTGATGGAGTTTCAAATCTACATGGCTGGATGATGGAAGTTAACAGAGTTTCTCACACCCCTTGATGAACTCGACTTGGTTGTGACAACCAAAGTCTCATTAATAGTTTTCTTTGGAAGTCCTCTGGATAAGGGCAAGTTGCATAATTGAATATCATTAATAGCTGGCTGCTGAATTCCAACCAAATTAAGTCACATCATTCCTTCCTCAGTATCGCAATGCAACCCCATCGGCGCCGAATTCATTTGCAAGTAATTAATTATTTCATTTAATGGTCATGTGAGGAGATTTGACCGTTTTCATTAAATATTTCATTGTTATTTAATCCCTTGTCCATTGGCTAACCTAGGTTCAAACAAAAACCATAGTAACTTTGTCTATTGATTGAAGAGCTAAAATTTTATAAGATAGTGAAGATTGAGTCAAGCGAAATTGTTTTACTACAACGGCACAAGCGATAGCTTGGTCTAACGACGCTGTTAAAGTTGGAGGAACGTTTAGGAAAGCTAACTAACAGCTTTACACTCTTCTAGGTTCATCAAGAAGGCAAGGAAAACAACATAATTGTCAAGAGAGAGTAAAATTCATCTTAAATAAATGCTGATAAACCAGTGGTAAACACATCTAGGGAACTACCTGGAGGGTCATTATTTCCATTGGACACTAGGGGTTACTATCATATGAAAGCACTCTTTCACATTTAAAAGAAAACAAGTGTCACTCTTATTTGGAAAAATGATTTGAAAACTTGTAAAAGAGGAGTGAGCTAGCGCATGTATTCAGGTAATTCACCCATGTGTTGCTCTTATTTAGCTGTCTCCTAGATAACCGATATGGTTTAGACACTATATAAATTTTAACAGCATTTGAGTGTGATCTATTCGCTACCTAGTACACAAGGTTAATTCAGGAAGAACTTAAATGAAAATCTTGGTCCTTCGAAGAAACTTGCTATCCTTTAATGTTTACTAAATAACACTTATGGAGCCAATCACAGCAGATGAGATTGACTACCACTGTCGTTCACGAGGTACTTTCAGTTTCTCTGCATGAAAGTTCTCGGCTTGCTGTCTATAATTCCTCAACTCATCTACGAAAGACTACTCCCCCTTACAGATGTTACTGATGATGAACCATTCATTGGTTGACAAGCGATCTGCAGGCAACCTGATCAAAAAATATCTCTATCCGACATGCATAAATCGAGCGTTAACCTAACGATAATTAAAAGCTGAAACTTCTGGAGATGGTGAGGTTTTCAATGGCGTAATTGAAAAAGATGCTCAAGTTAACCAACAAGTTTGCCCTAAAGAATTTACGGAAGCTCAAGCAACTGATCTAATTCTGAACAGAGCTCAATTATTTCACCTAATCCAATTTTCCGCAACAACACTGTCTAGACTAGTCATTGCGGCTCAAATAAACAACAATTTCTCAGTTGACTCCACACCTTCCATCACGTCACGTAACTTTATCAATCAAAATGTGCTCGAATATTTCAAAAAGTTAATTACTTATAATTCCTTTACATTTGATGTCTAGCAATTCAGAAGACACAAAGAGACCTTTTCATCTTCAACGAAGGTGTTCATTTATTACTGGGAATATTGTCTACATCAATACAAACCACTGACCTAGCAATAGTAAGCTCTCATGTCTGAGGATGAAAAGAAGTTCCATAGTCAATTCTGCTACAGTGAAAACTACATATAACCCAGAACGGCTTTGTCCATGGGCGTCTTACACTGTTTAAGTGTATGGGTTTCTTACGGAATGCCAACCATTCCATCAAGTGGCGGAATTCTCCAACCGTTCTCATGCATCACTTCAATGCACATGGATGTATCCACTATTGATGATTGTCTAGATCCTATTCATTTATCAGCAATGCCACTTCCGAATGGCACTGAGTGCACATTACCTGGAACTAAATGGCCTCCTTTTGCAAGCATGCTGGACGGTGATTGCACTACGCAAGAATTGGGACAACTACCATTTTCTCTTGCTTGTTTCTTCACCAGTTCGGAGCCCAGTGCCTAGGTTGACTTGGATGAGGATTTTCACATAATCGCTAGGACAATGGAGATTCCGGACAACATGTAAAAATGATGACGTTGTTTATTCACGTGCCTTGTATCGGTTTGTCTTGCTAACATTCTAACACAGAAAGTTGTACTGAATACATATATCTCACGCATTTAAACAACGATATTTAGCAGCTGAATCGATGAGTTATCTGATAACTTACTATCCGAACGGACGATTGTCAAGCACATCTTATCTATGGCGCCGCTGATAATACAAATGTCCAGAACCCGCCAAAATCGAACCGCCACATTTTATTTGATTGTGTACACGGGACTGGTCAGAGTAAGGGACTGAGCCCATCAAGTGATAACACAAAAGAGAATTATTGATAAGGGGCTAGTAAATGTTGACACTGTTCATATAACTAGCTTTGGTCACAGAAGAGAAAGGAGATATATGATGTTCAATTCTCGAATCAAATCATTCAGGAATTTGAACTAATAATTTAACATCAAAGTTGTCATCAATGTCGTTTAACTGAATCGTGTGAAACCAAGCGGTAGTTTCATCGAATCTCAAAAAATAAGATTAGGAATCATAAAATACCAAGTTTATTTGATAGATATGAGTCGAGATAAGAAATCTGGTAGATCGACTTTATTGAATTGAGCATATTATGCTACATTAATATAAAATTTAATACGATCTCGGTAGTGTACAGCTGTTTCATCCTTATTGGTAATAACAGCAGTGCGGCATCTCACGAAACTCCTGAGAGCCTCGAACCCGCGACCTCCCGGCTAGCAGTTTGAAAATGACCGTTCGGCCACAAGCGGCTGATCAGCAGTGTGAATGACCCGCACCTAGACAGGATATATCGCCGCTAATCCTTCACTCACGGGATTCACATCTCGGGGCCACACGTATTAACTGGCTCCTCGGGCAGCGACTTCTCAGATTGAATTTCCACTCATCGGGTGAAATTTATTGTTCCACGGAGCTACTTATAGATTATTGGTAGTGTGAGGAGATTTGGGTTTGTTTATGGAGAGTTCAGCACAGATTGGCTCCACACTATGCTTAGTTTAGGAAGCGAGTCAAATGCAGTTTTCTGTTCAATCTTCAGAAGGAAGTAGTTTCCGATCCATCATCTCACAATCACCAACTTAAGGTCGTAGCCGGAGTCTCAGCCTTATTATATTGCATATGACATACAGTGAATTATTACATACGTCCTAATTGCGAAGTATGAAGAAAAGACAACGGCGAATAAGGCTGGCTTTGTCAAAACAATTGACAGATGCTCCAGTTAATCAATACTACCCCCAAAACAAAAACGGAGTTTTAATCCAATCAGCGAAAACCTGTTAGAAAGCGTGCTATCGTAAACCTGGCTTCTGAAAATTGAAGTTCTACTAAATAAAGTGTTAGTCGTGTCATGTGCCTTTGAAATGCTAAACTACAGTTGTACTAAGACTTCGACTGAACTAATCGAGCACAGTCAGGAACGCGTGAAAGGGATCGGTCACGAGGTCATTTATAAAGGGACTATAAACTTCCGTATCAGTCCCAGACCAAACTTTAGCATGAATGTCTTAAGAAGGTGGGACGCAGAAGTTTAGACACCACAATCTAAGTGAAGTAGCTCACTGGTTATTGCCACAGTTTGAGCATTACAAGAAGCCGATCATGTGGCCTTTTGAAAAACAAGATGTTCAAGAGATCAAACCGTAAACTCCTCAGGACTGTGTTATTGCGAGAATCGCTGGATAATTTGGTCACAAAAATATCCGGTAATTTAGCAATATCAGCGTTGTGGTCTTAATGAGCAGATATATTTAACCTGACACTTGCCGGTGCAGTGCAGACCCATATGACTACAGGCAGAGGAGGTCACAACGGTTTGTTCTTTCGACGAAGTGCCAGTAGAAGAAACATTTTCGGATTGATATTTTCTATGCATGATTGACCACATACAGACAGGAAATTTGTTCAACCATATAGGTTACTACAGAGAAACGACCTGATAATATTTAGTTTCAATTTCAAGTGAAGCTACTACCGGCAGAGTTCAGAAAATCTGTCGGGATGGTTATAAACAGATGAAGATCTAGTAGACAATATAAAATGGAATGATTGGAATAAAATAAAATAAAATAAAAAATAAAAAAATAAAATGATTAAAATGAATGGGTAAAGATAATAGGATTCACCCGATCAAATTTATTAAACAGATGATCTACGAATGCGGCAAATTTTGTTTATTTCTCTCTGATTCAGTGACAGACAACTAGTCAATCGATCAACCGATCGATTGCAGTGCAAAATTTGCAGACTAAGACTGATCGGTCGAGGAGAGAAAAAATAGGTTAGAGATTCGTATTGGGTAACATGGTTTATCAGACGTCTGTTGACTTGAAGATCAAGCTTAGCTTGGAGACAAGTGGAGTTGACAACGGGACTTCCGATGGAATGCTTTGTAGCCAAACCCCATCCAGTATATTGCTAAAATCAATTCATCAGCCGATTACCGAGCAAAATCTCCTGAATGAAAACTACTTATTATCCCTTGATGAGTGAGGAGAAACACTTTTAGGCTTTCAAACGTCACATTATCCAGGTATTCACATTATTAAGTTCACACGTCGATTGTGGTATCTGACGCATTAGGTCACAAAACTCGAACGCCCCTGTCATTTTGAACAGAATGCTCGCACCGCATTCTCCGCAAAACAATCGTTGGTACTGCACAGTGAACAGAAATCAACACCAAAGGCTCCGGTTACCATAAAAAGCAGAAACTTATGACAATAAGGGGTATGGCTAGCTGAATTGGCAAGATATAACTCAACCGCAACCACCGATCCTTAGCTACGCTCCACTACGCTCCCCAACGACGCAGAGATGATGTCAGCTCGATTAGTGATGCAACGTTTGCAATCGAATTGTTCAGCTCGGCGAACACACCAGCGACCATATAACTTGATACCTACAGATCTTCCAGAACAACCTATTTCAAGAACAATATGAGAGTAGCCTGGAAGCTTCCAAAACACTGATGAATCCTGGAGTGACTGACTTATTGGTGATTATCTAATTTAGCGGACGAGTTTCCAGTGAATTCGCCAAGTTCCCTCTCACCGACGAGTTGGGCATTCTCGTTGAAGGAGTGGATTTCCATCTCTGAGAATGGGTTATTCGTGTTGAGTTTTGGATTTGCGTGTCACATGCGAAACCGTTCGGCTGTTGTTGGTGCTCTTTCTGCATCTCCTCACCGCCCCCATCTGCTTATCCCACAAGCCAAGCCGTTGGTTTGTTAGCTTTCGAACAGAAAACACTGAAAGCATGAATCTAAACCGCACTGATACTAACACGGCCTTCCCATTACACAATCTGCTCTCTTGTGTTACTATCTGTTTTGAAATGTTATACTTGACAACTGATTCGTTCTGTATCGCAGTGGAAAAGCTCTGCATTGGTGAAAAATTTTCACTAATTTTTAATCCGTATGACTCTGCAACAGAAAAGACATTTTTGTTGTTCTGGTAAAGTTAACGAAAACTCGAGGACTAATGCTTCCTGATGGACCCTAAGAAGGACTAATTTGATGGTGAGCTGCAAACGTTTCATCACTCGATTGGTGATGAAACGTTTGCAATCAAATTGCCCAGCTCAGCGAACAAGCCAACGACCACCATCTACGATACCTGAGCTACCAACATTTTCCTCTATTGATGGTGAGCTGTTGAAGAGTTTCCAACGAGCTTTTCACTAGTGCATTCGGTTAACGTCAAGCTTATGCATTTCGTATTCTTTGTTTTTAAGCTTTACTACGTCAGAAGCACGTGATGAATATATGCATGAAATACTACCACAGACGATGAATCAAAACGAAAGTATATTAATTTCACCTCAGTTCATCTCAGTCTGCAATTTTCTCGTTCTTTCAGCAGAACAAATCCACATCCGACGAGCTTCCTCATGCATTTAATTGGAATATGCCTTTGCGCTTGATGTGAGGAGAGCAAATCTTTCATCAAGCAGGAACTTCTTGCCGTCCATCAGAATATTCTGTCCCCACCATTCGAGCGTTATATCTATGATGCCAGCACATCCCGTTACCCATATTTCGTACCACATACCAGAGGATCGTCAACCCACGTGAAACATCAAAGAACATGACGGTCGTTTCAGAGTTCTTTCGCCTGGGGCTTGCATACAAGGGAGATGCATGTGAACGGATTTTGTTCGACAAATTAATTGATTCTCACGTAAATGCAAACAGAAAACGCAGCCCATGCTTGTTTGTTTACCTTAACTAGTTCACAAGTCTGTCAAAAACACAAGCGAGTGCTAATCTAACTTGAGACTAGACTTCACTGGGAAGTTCCTCTACCCTTCAAAAGCAGCCTATCACAAATCATGGGGTAGGAATTCCACTAGTCTCACCGTCGGTAACATCTCCCACGGCTTTCATAATGATGATGTCATCCACTAGAGAGAAATTTTCCAACACGTTGGTTAGGAAACATTTCGTTTCAAGGATACTTTCAGGAAAGTATCTACTCCTTTCACTCCCATACCGTCATATAATAACGTTGTTTTAAAATGATTCGTTTGTTCTTGGTGTAGTTCCGATATCTCACTTTCACTGGCATAGTTCAGTAGATTGTATAACCCAATGGTCTGCTAAACTGACGCCACGACCTGTTGCTTTGCTCACTTTACGTCATTAAAAACCTCGGGTCTTGTTGTAGACAGTTAGTTGCTAGTAGGCTTCCAGACATGTAATTTTCGTCATAAGTCAACCTTTATTCTGCAGCCTTTTCTGCAGCTCTTCTGACACATTCCTCTCGTCCTAACATTCTAGCAGCCAGCGTTCAGGACACTGAGTTATAACTTGCGCAGTTCAACTGGTCAGGCTCTTTATTCTCCTTTCCATGTTAACCTGTTCCGCTGACTGTTTGGGGTGGTTGGTTTCGAAATCTGTTCATCTTATCGTTCAAAACGATAGTTCACTGGGGAATTCTGCTCGAGATAAAATGGATATTTCGGTTCAGTTGCTTACTTTGTCAGTTGCCCCAGTCAACATTATTTGTTCGATGCTGTGGGCACTTGGACACATTTATGGACAATGTGATTACTCACTAATCACGTAAACCGAATTTCTTATGATAGCTGTGATGGAATTGCTCATCCGGGGGACAAAGCTGGACGGTTCGATACGGTAGCCTACGGTTGTTAATCTGTTCACCGAGCTTGGCAGTTCGATTACAAACGTTTCATCACCAATCGAGGTAGCATCGCCATTGCAGGGTTGAGTGGGTGAATTCCTCCGCTTCTGCCTGCGATTATATGGCTTCCAAACGGCATCTGGTAGTTCCGGGAAACGGTCAATCAGACTACGCGAAGAGCGTTTTCTAGACTACCAGGTACTGTTTAGAAGCTACATAATCACAGGCAGAATATGAGGAATTCACCCACTCAACCCTGCAATGACGATGTCACCTCGATTGGTGATGAAACGATTGCAATCGAACTGCCAAGCTCGGTGAACAGACCTACAACGAAGCAGCGTACCAGAGCTACTTACATTCCACAACATTGCTAACAGTAGCCTATCTATTTTTCTTTGCTGTATGATTAAGTTTTGGAATAAAACCCAGACATTTTCACTCCTTATGTTACCAGAACAACCGCGATCGTTTCATTGTGTAACCTATTAAAAGCCTGGAAAGCACGAAGGTGACACGTGACGTTTGACTGCGACCAGTGATCAAACGATGGCATGTCGACATAGTTTGATTAATTCCACATATTGTGCTGTTCACATGTTTTCTTCGCAGATACTCAATATTCTCTCCCAAGGCCCAAGCTTGAAAGCTATATTGTGGTTCGAACTGGACACTTGGTTCAAAAGCGATATCACGCGGATCCAAAGCCCCAAACACTTTTTTCAAGTACAGCTGTCCTTTTCAGGTGCAATCACTCACTACTTGACAGATAGTGGAGGTATTGTATTGTATTGGGATGAGATTAAGAGTGTGCTACAGGAAGCACCTTTATATTTTGAGGAAGTTGTATCTCCATAGGTGAGAACCTCTCACTTCGACTTCGTTTCCTGTCAAATGTTTCACGCTTTCTGAACGCAGACTGTAGTAATTTGAAAAGAAAGCGTTTTTCTTGAGTCACGTGACAGTGATCCATATGCTACAGTGTGTGTTGAGACAAACCTGGTCACATAGAGGGAGCAATGTTTTGGGGTTTCTGGTCAACTTGCCACAAGTTGCAAATAATGCATTTCATGAACCTCCATTCAGGGTTGCATAAAATCCATGAACTAATTATTTCACTACCAACCAGAGACATCGTGAATAATTCTGAGCAAAAGTTTGAGACTAGTTGCCTGAATCGCACCAGAAGGCCTGTCCGAATACGGTCTATAACCGCCGAAATCACACTAACCAAACAAGTGCACCCACAACTTAGTTGCCAGGGTCGTTTGTACCAAAACTTCAAGGGCGATTCGCCATGGCTGGTGGATTCATAGTTGTTGTTGGCGTTTACTCCAATATCGCTTGCTCACGCAAACAATATCCACTTCTGCCTTATTATCGAAGCCACACAAACATTTCACTAATAACGTGGACAGTAATCAAATGCCAATCCGCTGGGAGATGTGCGGGGAATCAGCCGTGAACTTCATGTGGACAAGCGTGGTTGAAATGAGTGCCTTCGGTAGCTCAGTCGGTATAAAATCCGCCCGGCAAGCGGGTGTCGATGGGTCGAGTCCGACTGAGGACTTATCCACGGCATGTGTACCCGGATTTCCGGTTCCCAAATCGACCAAACCCAGCCCTCCTTCCTAATAATATTGGCTCTTGAGAAATGCACAGTGCACAAGCACGGGTTACCATGTTAGTCGGGCTTCAAGACAAACGGGGGATTAAAGCAATGAGACCATTTTTAACCAGCGGATAAAACTAGTTTGGAATACCAGTCAGCTTCATGCTCGGTAGTGTGGGTAGCTAAATCTTATGACCGATTAATTAGGGAAGAAATCTAACAACTTAGATTTGGGAATGCTTGCTTCTGGTTTTAGTCCTGTAGATGAATAACGTTTGCAATTCTCATTTTTTATATCTGTTTCGAATAAATATGTTGGATAGTGCAGGTAACAAGTACATTTGTGTGGGTTGGGATTTCTTGTTTAAGCCGAAATTCCTTTTTATTTGGGGTGCCATTGATTACTGCACCCCACTGTTCGGCTAACCTGAATCCGCTCTTCACCCAGATGCATCTTGCATGTCGTCAATTCTAGCCACGTGGGATGTTTTGCGATATATACTGACTCGTTCGGCAGACGCTATGGCGTGCAGCTTTATTACTACCCCATATGTTCTCCAAAGCGTTGCGTTGTGTTCTGTGTCGCTACCTAATGCGTCATCCGCCATTGTTGAGCATTTGGCCAATGTCCTTCACAGGTCATTCGCTTATGCTTTGACTGCTATCTTCACCTTCAATTTGCGTTCTCTGGATGTCTGTCCTACACGCTCCTTTGGCCTCCTAGCCAGGGAATAATTTTCGCTCGCTGGAATAATGAGCGTGAAGCCACGCCGTCGGGAATATTGTTACAATGTTGGAGGCTTTAGATCCTCTTCTATCAATCCCAAATTATCTCGCTCAGATGATAATTCCTATCATTTCGCGCTTTTTAAAGATGTGATGGTTCCCAATCTCTAGAAAGTATGCTTTTGTGTTTACGTTAAAACAAAACTAGTTGGCTGATGAAAATAAACTCATTGGCTCATTCCACCTCGACTAGAGCTAATCAGACGAGCGTGACAATATAGAACTTTTACTTGGGTTTTTGGATGCATGCATTCATGTAATTGTTCATATTTCGACTGCTTGTGAATATCTTGATAGGCGGGGAGTTTGCAGACAAGTTCTGTTCTCCTCTTTTCTCACCTTAGATAATGAACATTACTTTGCATGACACACAAAGAAATGTTCGCGTTTATAGGCCTCAGCATAAAACGCAGAAGAATTCTGTCGATAATGCGATAATAGAGAACGCCAGTAGATCAATAAATCATTAATTTCGTAGAAAACACAGGCGGACTGGTCAGTGTGCTTACCCTGATAGATTTGTCCTTCCATAATTGAGGTACGATTTAGTCAGATGCAGGACTAATAAAAATTTATTCTCCCGTTTATATCAAAAATGCTAAAATACGTAGACCGCATAGTTTTGTAAGACATATTTCCTGAGATATTCGTACTCAAACTCAACTGCTCAACAGCATATGACTGAAAAAGATGTACCTCCGTAAACGTACTATAAGGGTTGAGCGCATCTGCTTTACATGAGTGACTCGTGCCTCAGATTTGACCAAAGCCGCTCGTCACAGACAAGGAATCTATTTTCCAAATCCCATACTAGGTACCTCTTAACTTGTCACGAGAAGTTCCAGTCAGGCTTATATCTTCTCAAAGGCTACCGGAGTCTATGTAGGAACTATGCGCAATTTTGAAGTCTACTGGATCAATAACAGTCGTATTTTCACGATTCAGTTTGACCTTGACGTAGTTCCTTTTATTTATTGACCAGCGGATGCATCCCCAACCTACTATTTCTCGCGGCGGTTGTAAGTAATCCTGTATATGATTTAAATCGGTAAAACTCCACTTCCTACTGAAGGAAGAAGATTACCGAATTTACTGGCTGCGAAGATTAACTCAGATTCAGGAGTGATAACGCAAAACGCATGAAAGCCATTCGCTTTGCTTTTAAGTACGGTTCACTGGCCAGTTCACCTATTGAAGAAAAAACCACTATGGTTAGTTGCAAGCCTTTCCCATCCGAGTTCGGTACGTACACCAGAATTGTGTGAAAATGGGAAGACGATGGGACCAAAAACAAAGACAGCTGTACACAATCACACCACCAACGGTAGTGAACTGCTAATTTTACTTCGGCAGTCATTGCGGGCAGATCAAAAGAAGAAAACATGCTTCTCAGGTCAAGAGAAGTGCAGACTGTAAAATAGACAAATATGCCATCCAGCCATCAGATCAGTAGCATGCTGAGCTGTGCTCAAAACAGCAGTTCTTATCAGTGGAGAGCAACTAACTGTGATAGGCAAAGCCGAGATAAAAAGTATTCATGGTTTGTCCGAGTAGCAAGAATGCGAACGTGTCTAATGAGCGCATTCCGATTAGAAACGGCATTGTGGTTTGAATGTGTATGTTGCTTCGATGCCGATAATGTACTCCTTGCAATTCTCACCAGAGTAGCTGCTGTACCACTAACTTCAGGAATAATGACTGGAAGGATTGGACAAGTGAGTCCTCACACAAGGAGGCGTACAGCCACATAACTTTGGATGAAATAAGAAATGACCTTTTGTTGTGTTGTCCGGAGGTAACCCGTCAACTCGCGTAAGGAAGAAGCCAAAGTCGAGCACAGGAACAGGTCTTTTTCGCCGCGAAGTAAGGCGGTTTATATACATCGGAAAAAATGGCATGAATTGGCTGAGACTTTCTATTCAACCGAATAACCAATAGGAACCAACAGTTGTGCACGATCGAGCAGAAAAATAACGAAATGCAACGACCAATAGGAGTCACACGTGAGAGCGGAACGAGGATAAATCAATAGGGACTCAGCACCATGCAATCTGGTGGCTGAACGTGTGGTGACGACAAATATAAGCAGAATGTGAGAATTGACCAGAAACGATTAGTCCGTAGTTAAGACGAAATTTTTAGACAATTAACAGTTCCATTCTGGTAACACCTTTATTTGTAAGCCAGATGATCAACGGGGAGTATGGGAGAAGACTAGTTCATTTATGAGTCCTCAGAGAATGCGTTGCAAGAGTCCTAGTTTTTGTATATTTTGTATATTTGTATATTTTTCACTAATTACATAGAATAAGATAAGTTCTAAACACTTTCCGGGCCATGCGCTTGTAGGTCCAAACTGAGCGCTAATATTTGATAGACGGACTTGTATTACCTGCATGAAATCGTGTGCTGACTTTTGAGTTTTTTGTACACACTCAATCTACAGGTAATTGATGATTTGCAATAACACATTTACTTTACGCCTAAACTGTGTGAAGGGAGCACAACTCTTAGCAGTGTTTATTGGCTCCCGACTTGATAATGACGTTGGTCAACACAAGAATTTCGGATGTATTGAGAACCACCTGCCACACATGGAATTAGGCTCGAGGAATCGACAGCTCTAGAGTTGCTAACTCTGGTGTGGCCCAACGACAGCGAATTTTTCACGAGCTTCGTTTCGGAAACTGTTAATCCGAGCCCCTGAATTCCTCGAAGGTTTGTACCGTGTATTTTACTTACGTATTTAACTTACGCAGCCAGCCAACAACTGTGCCATAAATCGTATGTGTATATTGGCGTTGTCTTTCAAGTGCTTCTAAAAATCCGCACACTATTGATCACACATAGATCGTATTTCAAAAAAGATCACGTGATAGTCACTAATTATCGAACTATCCAATGGGCAGAAACGAATCATCCAAAATCTCCATGAATTGCGCATCTAATCGATTTCTTCTAGGCAAGGATAGGCAAGTCACCGTTCAGCATGTCAATCAAACCGAAGTTTGTTTGTTATCTGGTTGTCCAGACCAAAATGTGTTCCAACCCTTGAATTGTACAAAGGGACAAATCCGTCAATGTCTAAAATGAAAGAGAAAAGTGAACTGAAACATTTACTGCCACATCCTCAAGCCGCGCCAAACGCACCTGAACAAAAACCCATACTTCCAGCGGGCTGAATAAAGTCAATATATATATAGATCGGAAGAGCG
>NW_008751830.1:1011723-1014590 GCF_000715545.1 Opisthorchis viverrini
ATATATTGGTCTAACTAATTGAACTTGTGTTCCAATACGTAAATGTAAGCGCCGTTAATGCGGATATCGTGTCCACACACACCAACATTACATTTGTGAAGATCGAAAATCAATCTATCGAAAATCAAACCTACAATCTATAGGTTTTTATTCTGTGAAACAAAACTGTTCTACGAGATTGTAAGCGCCGTTAATGCGGATATCGTGTCCACACACACCTGGTCAACATTTGTGAAGATCGAAAATCAATCTATCGAAAATCAAACCTACAATCTATAGGTTTTTATTCTGTGAAACAAAACTGTACTGATCTACGAGATTTGCCCGACAATGTTGAATTCAACCACTCAATCGTTTCACAGTTGACCAGGTGAGAGAAAACGTCAGCTTTACTTAAATGAGGATGAATGTGCATATGTTATTCCGGCAAGCATAAAGCCACTTTCAGTAGGAGGCAATGGTTCTCTCAACTTACGCAAATGTTGTTCAGAAGAAAACGAATCTCAAATCATTAATGGGATGATTGCATTACAGATGAAGTGTCATCGCATCCAGGGTGCGCAAACAACCGACTAGATCGACTTGCTGCGATGACAGCTTCACATCAATCCTGACACTCGGAAGTTTCCCGTAACCCGTGAAACTTCTAGAATTATTCATTCACGTGCGGTCCATCAAATTAAAACGTTCAAATGCCGATTTGCCTACATAGTTGACAGTGAGCAGAATCTCCCTTCAAGGATTTCCTGTCTGTGTTGCTCAGTGATTAAACACATGTAGGTTCACCAAAATAATTACGTTTCGTGCAGTCTGCAGTTATTCGTTCCACTTTGTCATGTAGCCTAGAATTCAACATGTGTTGAGTAACTGGATACAGAAGGGATATGTTCATACGCCCTAACATATCAATATGAGTGATTTCCACACCATTTTTCTCCCTTCATAAATCGGTTCCTAGAAGTATCATGTGAAATTTGCTAAACGCCCACGTTTGCAAGCTGATTCAATTTTAACGAAAGACTCAGCTGAAGCTCTGATTTAGGAAATTCCTCAACTGAATGCGCTGCACAAAGGGTTGGAACAGTTGGTACAGTATTCGAGGCACAACACTACATAGTTTACGCATGAACTTGCTGAAAACCAGAGTGGCCTGTGTAGTCTCCGTCCAGAGCGAGTTCAAGTAGAAAGAAACTCCGTCCCCGTGTCTAACTGACAAGCTCCAGGACGGGCAAAACGGCTTGTATCATCTGTTATGTTGACAATGAAATTCCCCACGTTTATTCTGTCCCATTTGTAACCCACGCCCCACTTTCGTGTCTAGCCTGTATATATGAACTGACGTTCGTTTGTCCTTACCAATTCATCCAGTTGGCCTTGAGGTCATCCGACCATTTGTATCTGACTTTGCACGTGTGACTGTCGCACGTGAGAGCCTGTTTGCTCCCTTGCTTTGTACTTTTGTAGTCTAAGCGAACTGTTTGTTTTGGACGCGTACCCACTGTCGAGGTTTGTATAAATTGTGAATTTCTCTTACCCTAATAGTACCGTATAGAAACTCAGCTCCGACTTTGTTTTGCCTACCCGGAGGTTCTGGTATTACGCGTCACTCGAAGATACCGTTCGACCGTTACAGTACTCGCCGTCTTACGTCGTCTTGTTTGAAGAAAAGATGTCAACTTTTGGAACAATTGCGAAGGAAACCGGATCCAGACACACGGAAACGTTTGAAGCTGCGGATGCAACAATTGCAATGCAGTTTACTTCGCGCCTCGGTTCTTGTAAGTCACTTTGTGCTTCTAGTCATAAGTAGTGTAGCTAAGCAAGCTTTAAGGATTGCTCAGCTCCAGCAGTATCCGGTTAAGCGGGAGGTCGAGCTCCAGCGGGCTCTTTTAGAGGCATATAGCAAAACTGAGTTAGCCAAAATTGAGTTAGAGGCCGAAGGGGGCTCACAAGATGAAGTCTGGGAACCAGTGGCCTCAAATAAACGAATAGCGGGGTACGTGAAACAATGTCAGACAGACGAAAGACCACTAAGATATGCTGATGATATCAGAGGGCCATCCCAGGGCCTAACCGGCCATTTCTGTCGCTCCAGTGTCAGCCACTATGGACCTACCAAAAGTGGAACTATCATACTTTGATGGTAATCCGTGTCATTACTGGAGGTTCGCCCGCCAATTTGAGTTATACATTGAGAGCAAGGTGCAGGACGCCGGTCAGAGGCTCCTTTATCTGATCCACTACTGTCAAGGCGACGCGAAGGCGGCCATTGAAGAATGTGTGATGCTCCAGCCGGAAGTAGCATACTCCGGGGCACGGGAGATTCTAAGCAATCTCTTTGGTCAGCCTCATATTATCGCCCGCTGTCTACTAGAAAGCCTGTTTTGTTTTGCACGACAGACCACTGGAACAGCCAAGTCTTTGTCGGACTTGTGTATAAAAATGCACAGTTGCGAAAGTACGCTGACGCAAACGTGTTACGTCTCAGACTTGCACTCACCAGCGGTTGTAGAGAGAATTGTGCGTTCTCTTCCCTCACCATTGCAGCACAAATGGGCTGAGGTGGCAGATAAGATATCTGTGAGTGGCCGGGACCCAACTTTCACAGATTTGACGGCGTTTGTGGACACGCGCTCGAGGGTTGCAAGGAGCCGGTTTGGGCAACTGGCTCGTGAGGTGGACGTAAGACGCCCTCCTGTAATGCCAGCTCCCACCAGCCAGGCCCCTAGACGGGACGGTTTTATCAGTTTCCTAACCAACATCAGACCAGACGCAGCGGTCGTTCAAGTGCTTGCGCATTATGTTCACAGCCCCACCCAATTTCCAGTTGCCAGCGCTTTCTGTCTATGAAACTTCCTGATAGATGG
>NW_008751830.1:1015226-1020117 GCF_000715545.1 Opisthorchis viverrini
TCGTCGTTGACAGCTTACCTATGCGAGATGTCCCATCTATCAAAGAAGCGGCTCGCAAGGAATTGGCCTTTGACGAACTGACTGACCGGTCTTCGACCAGTGCCTGGGGGGGCACTGTGAAAACCTTACTCGGTTGGATACTTCTTGGTCCGATGAAAAACTGAACGAAGCAGAAGGTTATCAGTCATTGTGTGACCGGGTGTAGTCAGGGCATCCAGGAGCAGCGACTGTACAACTCGGAATTCGCAGACGCTTCAGCATCGAACACTAGTCTCTCTTTAGAGGATCAAAAAGAAATGTTGATAGCGGAGACTAGTGCAATGCAAGTAGGTGGGCACTATCAGCTACCGCTCCCATGAAAGGATAACGCACTTTTCTTACCCGATAACTTCCAGGTGGCTAGAAAACGTCTAGATAAGCTGAAAACTAGACTGTGCAAGGATCGTGTTTTACATGGAAAGTACGATAAGGTGCTTCGCGCACGCATGGAGAAAGGATACATTGAACGGGTGGCAGATGCTCCCACATTGTCATTAAATTCAAAGCAGTGGTATCTCCCACACCATCCGGTTATTAACCCAAAAAAGCCAGAAAAGGTTCGGATCATAGTTGACTGCTCTGCCAAATGTCATGGTGTGTCCCTAAACAACCACCTGTATCAGGGCCCTGATTTAACCGCAAAGCTTGTAAATGTTATGCTGGGATTTCGTTTAGAGCAAGTTACTATGGCAGCCGATGTCGAAGAGATGTTCCTACAGGTCAAGTTTGACCTGTGTGATTGAGGTGCTCTGAAATTCCTGTGGTAGGAAAACTATGAGTTCTTTGGAGAACCTACTGAATTTCAATGGACGTCTCACCCGTTTGGGACCACCTCCTCCCCTTTCTGTGCAACGTTCGCCTTACGAAAGACCGTTGAGGAATCCGGCTCAGGTTATGCCGCCTCAACCTGCAGCGCAATATACCACAATCTATGTGTTGATGACTGCCTAAAGTCATTTCCGGACTCTGTAATAGCTAAGTGCTTCGTTAACGAGATAAGTGCTTTGCTCTCAAAGGGAGGTTTCCGCATGAGGAACTGGTCTTCCAACGATCGTGAGGTATTGTCAGTCATTGACCCAACGGAACTCACGCCCGGGGTAAGAAATTTAACTACGGACCCATTGCCAATGGAGCGTGCCCTAGGAGTGCAGTGGGATACGGAATCTGATACACTTGTGATCGCTTTTAATTTACCGTCGAAACCGCCAACACGCAGAGGCGTTCTCTCCTGCGTATCTTCACTGTATGATCCCCTGGGCTTTGTTTCTCCGTGGTTAGTACCAGGCAAGTGTCTACTGCAATCCCTGTGCAAAAGTGGACTTGGTTGGGACGAGCCGTTAAATGACACCGATCTCACTCGCTGGGATAATTGGTTGTCTAACCTTCGTAGCCTCCATAACTTGCGATTTCCTAGGTGCATAAAACCTAGAGAGGTTGGTGGTACTCCACACGCCGAACTTCATGTATTTTGTGATGCATCGGAGACCGCATATAGTGTTGTGGCATATGCCCGCTTCATGGGGGACACTGAAGTTTCTGGCTGTTCGCTTGTATTCTCGAAGGCGCGGGTGGCCCCCCTCAAGTCCGTTTCGGTACCAAGATTGGAGTTAACAGCTGCCTGTTTGGCAGTCCGAGTAGCAGATTTAATCGGAGCAAGTACGAAAGACTACTTCCAACGTACTGTGTTTTGGACGGACTCCATGATTGTTCTGTACTACATCCACAACGTATCTTCTAGATTTTGTACCTTTGTTGCAAATCGCCTAACAGTCATTCGTGATATGTCATCACCCACTCAATGGAGACACGTGTCATCGGAGTACAATCCAGCTGACATAGCCTCTCGAGGGACATATAACCTCGGTCCACTGCGTAGATGGTTAACGGGACCCAGATTTCTACTCGAGCTAGAGAGTGAATGGCCTCCACAGCCTCGGTTGACGCAGCCCGATGGTGTCGAACTGAAGAGCCTTGTAGCACAGGTTAACCGATTGGAGGGAAATGACGTTATGTGCCAACTAATGTCTCGGTTCTCTTGTTGGATGAAGTTACAGAAGGTCGTGGCTTGGTTACTGCGTTACAGGCAATATCTGTTGATTAAGATGGGCAGAGCGAAGAAAGAGGCTTTACCTTCCGGTGTTATCAGAGTATCCGAACTCCGCCAAGCACGTAATTGTTTGATAAAGATGGTGCAATCTGCTCACTTTGCACGAGAGCTGCATCAGATTAACGCTCCTGTACTGGATGCAAAGCGTTCCCGCAATCGGACTCAAAACGGCAGCTTACAAAAATTGTCACCTGTTTTGGTTGATGGCATTTTGTGCGTGGGGGGCAGACTTAGTTACTCGAACTACAGTCAGTCAGTAAAGCATCCAGCTCTTCTTCCAAACCGACATCCTATTACCGCCTTAATCATACGTCATTTTCATGAAGTGGAAGGGCACTGTGGAGTAGCGCATGTCTTGGCCTCTATTCGACAGAGATATTGGATTATCAGAGGGACCGGTGCCGTTAAACGTGTGATTGGTGCATGCTCTTTATGCAGACGCCGGTCCGCACAGCTCAGTAAACAAATGATGGCTCCATTACCACCAGACAGAGTAGAAGGGGGTTGGTGCCCCTTCGAGTGTGTGGGAGTGGACTACTTCGGACCTTTTAAAACCAAACGCGGCCGTTCACAGGAAAAACGCTACGGCTGTATCTTTAGCTGTCTGAAAACTAGAGCAGTCCATTTGGAGATGGCTGGCAACCTGTCGACAGATTCATTCCTACAATGTTTGATGCGCTTCGTTGGTAGACGTGGTAAGCCCACCGATATATACAGTGATAATGGTACGAACTTTGTTGGCGCACTGAGGGAATTTCGGGATGATATAAAGCTCTGGAGCCTGAGCAAAATATCAGACCGACTTTTGACTATGGATATACAGTGGCACTTCAATCCACCAGCAGCTAGCCATCGTGGCGGTGTGTGGGAGCGTATAATCAGGTCGGTACGACGTATACTTTTATGTATATGTAGGGAACAGTGTTTGACCGATGAACAACTGAACACGCTTCTCATACAGGCCGAACGGATTCTCAATAACAGGCCTATAGTCCCGCTATCATCAGACAGCAACGATTTGGAGCCGCTTACTCCAAACAGTTTGTTGCTGATGCAGTGCTGTCCTGCGGTACCCGGTCGCGACGGCTTGGCTTCGCGATACCATGCCGGTTGGAAACAGGTCAATTATCTTGCTGGCGTATTCTGGCGTCGTTGGATAAGGGAATATCTGCCAACGTTGCAGATGCGTACCAAGTGGCTCAGAGCAACTCAAGAATTGAAACGAGGGGACTTAGTTCTGGTTTCTGGTGAGGACCTGCCTCGTGAGAAATGGCCTCTAGGGGTAGTAGATAGTTGTGAGGCGAGCCCTGATGGCTTAGTAAGAACCCTGCATGTTAGAACGGCGGGCGGCGTTCTTAAGAGAGATATTAGAAAGGTGTGTTTACTGGAGGGACGCGAATAGGCTTGTACACCATCGAAGTCGGCACTTGTGGCAGGAGTGGACTCGGACCATTCGTGTCGGTGGCTGATGGGGTACCGTAGATTGGAGCTGAGCGTAGGTAGTAGGCAAGAACCGGGGCGCCCGCTGTATCAACGTGGAGAATTTGGCGGGCGGTGTATCATCCGTTATGTTGACAATGAAATTCCCCACGTTTATTATGCCCCCATTTGTAACCCCCGCCCCATTTTTGTGTTTAGTGTGTATATATGAACTGACGTTTGTTTGTCCTTACCACTTCACCCATTTGGCCTTGAGGTCATCCGGCCATTTGTATCTGACTTTGCACGTGTGACTGTCGCACGTGGGAGCCTGTTTGCTCCCTTGCTTTGTACTTTTGTAGTCTAAGCGGACTGTTTGTTTTGGACGCGTACCCACTGTCGAGGTTTGTATAAATTGTGAATTTCTCTTACCCTAATAGTACCGTATAGAAACTCAGCTCCGACTTTGTTTTGCCTACCCGGAGGTTCTGGTATTACGCGTCACTCTACCGTACCGTTCGACCGTTACAGGGGTTGTAGGCTTTCAAAATTTTCTGAGCATTCTTGTGAGTAGTATCTTATCAAGAACGCGAGAATTGTATTACTCGAAGATACCGTTCGACCGTTACAGGGGTTGTAGGCTTTCAAAATTTTCTGAGCATTCTTGTGAGTAGTATCCTATCAAGAACGCGACACTTGAATTGTATTGAGTAACTGGGTAAACTTTAATGAATCAAAAGTCTTTAGATGTCTATCATAATAAGATGGACCCGTAAAGGAGAGCAACCCACCATATCGTTTAAACCGACACCATCAAAAGAAACGGCTAAAAAACTGAACATCGTAGGACTGTAAGTAGCGAAATACCTCACGTTGGAATGACATATTGGTGAGGTCAAATGTAGCAGTTCAATGCGCTGCAACCTCCTTATACTCTCACTTTGAACTAACTGCTTTGAACTGCTAATTTTGAGCTGTTGATCAAAGATGTGTTTGAATACACTCAAAGGATATGAGCAGAAACAAAACTCGTCTTCTCCGTAAGTGGAACGCTAGATTTAAGTATAGATTTGTACTGCTCACTTTTGCTTTTTTTCAGTTTGTTGACATGCTGATCAAACTGGCATTTTTTGTGAATCCCAGGATCATTTCTTATGGGATTTGACATTTTAGCCAAAAAAGAGCGGGACCGAAACAGTGGTCGAAAACATATATGGTCCTGTGTTTTCGTCGTGATCCTTAAGGATGTCGTATCGCGAGCACCTGTACGCCATCTTCGGTCGAAGGATGGTTCAGGATAACCGAAGAACTTCCACTGAGTGAGCT
>NW_008751830.1:1020163-1069319 GCF_000715545.1 Opisthorchis viverrini
CTGCTCTTCCGACATGCAACGTTATTTGCGAGCGAAAACAGATGGAAGGTTATTTGGGCATTTAAAAGAGCAGTGTTAAATAGTTTACCCGACGAAGTGCGCAGCCAGTGTGTTCGGTTTGAGGAACGTGGCATCACGTGGTATCACATAGAATCTGAACTCAATACATAGGGCGAATGCGAGTCCGCCTACGTCACCTCATTTCAGTTTCCTGTCGGGAGTTCATCGACCAAATTTATGTGGACTACCTGAACAAATGGAAGTATGACCCGTGGGGTTGTAAAGCAAACTTTTTCGCGCATTTCCAGTATATCACTTTTGTTAGGCGTAAATTACGTACGGGAGAGAAATCGATTTCGACATGTGGGTTGAGGTGTAGGAAGCACTTCTGTTTGCTGCTTAATTTATGGTTGGGTTCGTAGGCCATCCAAGTTTTGTCCCCGTCCGAACAATGCTTGAGCACCAACAGAGTCCGGCACACTTTCTGTACAAAATCATTGCCTCCCCTCAACCCCATTCCGTCTGGAATTACAGATCATTTAAAGGGAGTCGATTTAACTGTTGAACGGTGAAGTGTAGCCATTTAAATTTGTTCAACGTGGCAAAAAGGCATAAACATCCATTTTAGTTTTCATGCTACCGAGCCATAAAGTACCGGCCAACCCATGTGTTTGACGCCTACAACTCACTTTGTGTACGAGAGCTTGAGACGTCTCAGTAATGTCTCTGTTAAGAAGGCCACGACGTCCATCGATTCCTCATCACTCTCTCTACCTGTTTCCGGTTAGCCAAATTCAGTTTAAATTTTTGGATGCACGTCACGGCGCATCCTACGCAACCAAATGACAGTTGTGTAACGTTGGAGAATGGAATGTGCACCACACAAAGGAAATGCAACCGGTGATTGAGACAGTCACTAACCCAGTGGGAGGAAATATCACAAAATATGGTACGGAGATATCTTTAGGATACCAGACAGTGGAAAATTAACTCAGGATGGGAAACAATAGACTTTCTGGAATTGCGTGGAGAATCGATCTGTTTGGAAGGTTGACCTCTAAATGCAGCGCGACCGGAGAGCGTTCCACGTTAAGAACAACCGATTGCACAGACTTTGAGATCCCTTTCGGTTTTCTCCATCTTGCTAGCGCTTCAAAAGTCTATCATTGACTTACTGAGAAACTCTGATCTGAGAAGTACAAGCATTCCCATGTTCCCGTACACCAGTGTACATTACAGGACATTGAAGCTACATTTTATAAGTGGGGCCTCTAATTAGGTGTGAAATGGATTAAGAGTATGGGATTTTACTGTCCCCTCTTCCACTCTTTTTCCGTTCGGTGATTTTGCAAGACGTTTCATTTCATTTGATCACTTTCCGTGTTGTGGCGGTTGGCTTGTCATTATACCTGCGGTGCAAACATGACACCGTTTCAAGACACGTTGTGTTTCTACTCACCAAGAGTTTTTCGATAATAACCAACAAGACTTCACACTATACCGTTAGCAACCGACTAACGCGAAGAAGAGAATGATAAGGAATGTACCATGAGATGTATGTGTATATCGATGTGTCTTTTCATTTACCCAATACATCTTGAATATATGAGGCTGCACGAGATCTGGCTTCATCATTGAGCATGGACACCCGACAACAAACCATCGTTCTGCAACAACAGGCAGAGTTTTCCCATAAACTGACCTGTCATTCCTTCATATCTGGTTGGGTGGATTTTAAGTAAATTTTTCATAAAGGAAACTACTCACAAGGTTGCTGAAAACTCTTTGACAGCCCACGACCGGTTTCGCCCTTCTTGGGGCTCATCAGGTAGGCGCAGTCCCCGAGTTTCCGTCAACCTCATGATCAACTTGAACCCAAGTTTGCACTGTTTTCGAGAAATACACTCATTTGCAAATCAATTTGGTTTTCACGGGAGACTCAATTGAATCTCTCGTTTATGATGTCCTCCAGCTGAATGTGCTGCACACAGGCCGCCTCATGATTCAGTTGGCACGATATTCGAGATATCGCAGTATATTTTCATAAAGGAAACTACTCACAAGGTTGATGAAAATGTGCTGCAGCACATTCAGCTGAAGGACATCATAAACGAGAGATTCAATTGAGTCTCCCGTGAAAACCAGATTAAGTAAAAGGTATTTGTCCGGCCTGATTTGAGGCGTCAGTCGATAGAGGGTGCGGTCCTGTTCATTAGAATGATGCAGAAATAATAAACGTCACACATTACATTCACGCAGATCAGTAGTTTTGTGGTCTTATATAGAAGTGCAAGTTTAGAAAAGTGTACAGATGGAATATCTCCTCATTAATGAACTTATTCAATTACCGCAGAAAACCAACACAACGTACGCATATGAAACGTCCATATTTGGCAGCTGAAATGAATTACACTTTGGACTGGCCCACCAACCGTTGTATCCGTTTTTCAATCCCTCTCTGTACTGACCCGAGGTCGAGGACACATTTGCACGGCCTGAGCAAACCCCTTGGACCACATATCCAGTCTTCTACTCGCTTTGTTTGTGCGAAGGCGAACCCTATACTTTTTGACCACTACGGTGCAGGTGTGAATGGGGGTATCCCGGCGCGATTACCGAACATGATGGGGTTGGGTGGGATGATGATGACTGATGCACCTCCGGTGCATCCGCGAGAACGAAAGAGGGAATGGTGTCAGCGTCACTTCGAATTTTCGATGGTGTCATGAGGGAGAACAATGGGAAAATGCTAAGCTATCGGTTTTTGGGTGTGTTTGAGTCAGCGTTATGGTGCTGCTCAAGATGAGCATACGATCCCCAAGCTTACTGAGCTTACGGTGACAAAGCAAGGGACAGTTATAAAAACCCTAAACGCCTTTTCAACAAAAATCCACAAAAACTCAGCAGGCAAGAGAACGACTGCTTTCGGAAATCTGCTGCTAAACAACCATCCTTATAACAAAAAATCGTGAAGACTAAGTCATTTTACTGCCAACAATGTGTCAAAGTTCTGGGAACAGAGGTTGCTTCATTATTTTCAAAATCCAACGTCTATTCATGTGTGTGTAACGTTCACTCACTTATGAGTCATTTCCATAGGGTTAGGCGACTTCACTTTCCCCGGAAAATATCGTTCGATGGAACATGTCAGGTGCGTATAAAATAACTATTCAGATGGCCTTTACTAAGTTTGAATTCCAGGCCACAAAAATACCTACCAACCGGACTTTTCACGGACCAGCTCACACAATGTATTCATAGGTAATAGCTTCTTTTAGTCAAGTCAAGTTTTATATACTAAACGAAAAACTTTGCGGGCCATGTATTTTGGTTTGCACAGCGCTGACTCCCTTCACATAGTCACTCCAAACAACCTTTACTCAATAACACTTGCGTTTTACTTTGTTGTAGTATTCGATTGCTGTTCTTGAGATAACAGTGTTTTGTTACGCGATTCCAATGTCTTTTATAAGCCCGCGGACGCGATATGTGTTATTCATGAAAAATTAATGACACTATGAACTGCTTCTTAGTAAAATTAACTGATTAACCTCTCTTTTTACTCACAAGCTCTGGTTGGTGTTTGCAATCAAATGCCGTGTGTTTTGTTCAACAACCCTACTTCTCACTACCCACTAACTGCAGGCCCAGACAGTAAGCAGCAAGTTTTGAGAAGCGACCGCTACTGACCACTACTCAGTGTTATTGTCCGAGGTATAAATTTTCTATTGTACGAAATTTTGTTCTTTAATTCGAGGAAATTTCTGACCAACGCAGCCGATAAAACTTGTTTTAGTTGGGCTTAATTGTACAAAGTAATGATGCTCACCCTTAAAATCGGAACTGGCTGTTCCACAATTAAGGTCAGGATACATGAGAGGCCAGTGATTAAAAGATTGTGATCACTTAAAGGATTTTACAATGTAATACTTGGCTGTAAATTTGTACTCCGGTCCACACGAGACAGCTGCTGC
Source organism: Opisthorchis viverrini (assembly GCF_000715545.1). Taxonomy (NCBI): domain Eukaryota; kingdom Metazoa; phylum Platyhelminthes; class Trematoda; order Opisthorchiida; family Opisthorchiidae; genus Opisthorchis; species Opisthorchis viverrini. The sequence continues at coordinate 1,024,138 of NW_008751830.1, forward strand.
AGGATGTCTGTCGCGTGATCCCTGGACAGTATACAGAGTGGAGCTTAAAACATAGGGTCCCTGGTTTGGACCGAGGGTTTACAATCACTGAATGCTCATATTCTTCTGAGTTTCAAACCATTTGTTTTCCGATGCCTCAGGAGCTGGAAGTGTTGCTTAGCTTTCAGGCAAATAGAGGATGCCTCTCATTAAACGACAGAAAGAAAAATATCGCCCGTCAAACTTGTCACCAGTACAAAGTTACCGACCAAAGGGTTAAGCATATCCTGGAAACAGTGGTTTTTATTTTCACACAGTCTCCCTAAGGACACATTCTGCGATCTTGTATATTACCGTGTTGATTATTGATAGAATGGAAGTGTTCAGCACAAAAGATCATATAAGACGATGGAAACAGGAGGGTTTCTTTTGCTCAGTATGATTCCGATCAATTTGCTCCTGAAGAAGGCCACCCACGTGGATCAACACCTTGAGTTGTAAACAATTCTCCTCATAAAATTGTTTTTCATCAATAAACACTTCCAAAGAACGTCGAAAAACCGCGCAAAATCAATTTGATTTCATTCGTCCTGAATACGGTGTCTGTTTTACACAGTGAAAGAGAATCTTCATCACCGCATTCCAAAGCTTCCGCCAGTCTCTTACATCTTATGTCTACATAGTTAACCACGGCTTGTGTCACTTCAAAGAAATATGTTTTGCCTAGACAAAAATATGTACAAGGTAGCCAGCAGTTTCGTGCAAGCATTTCGCCAGCTATGCTCCTAACAATGCTTCAGCAGTATCTTCAGCTTGGCCTGAAACTAGGTAACTTCTCTTCTGTTTGTGATAACCGCTGGAAATTTTGTGAATTGTCCTGATTATTTGTTTATCTAAGTTCCTTTCACATGATGATCCCGTTTATAGTCGGCGGGGGAATTGTGAACTTTGCCATCGAAAACGAAGGGCGGTCAACTAGGAGACTGATTATTTCTAAATGCAAATAAAAAATCGTTAATCTGTAGGCCGCACTTTCTATGGACATCAGCCGGGTGTTTTGTAAATAAAATTTGTCCACAACGATCGATAAGTTCCTTCTGTAGCCTTCTTAGAAAACAAAAACATGGTATAGCTAGTTGCACAACATTTTGTAGTGGATTCATCAAACCATTCGGTATCCGGGTTGGAAAATTAGGCATTTGTTGGACAGTGTTTAACTGTGCACAACTCACAGGTTACATTTGAACTTGAAGAACAGGAATACGGAAAAAACGGATATCGATTGACATTTCTTCATTTTCATCAGTATCCCATTGGAACACATTACCAATTTTACCTCTAATTTTAAAATTTGCTTGCATGTTATGACACTGTATACCTTTGATGTACCTTTAATATACAGTTGGCCAAACTGCTGCAGTAGGACCTTGTCTAGTTCACTTGCTTGCCAACATGCTTATGGCACTGCTAGAAAAAGGCGAATCAAAATCATCCATTGATGGATTAAAACACTACTATTGAGAGGTGGATGAAATATTCTGTATAGCTGACAAAATACTTGACTTGTATCAAGTAGTCGGCACACGTTCATCCTTACTTGTGCAATACTATAGAAAAGGAGGAGCATGGGGACCGTGAACAACCTGTCTCCTAGAAGATGGAGAAAGCATTCAAGTTATACATTGTTGGAGGAAGTGACAGAAATGCGGATGAATATCTTGGGAAAATACTATCCAGTGAGGTTTATTGATAAAAGTATCGCTTAGCCACCCCAGAAGCCCATACTGGTAGTGGTAGCTAATGTGAGCATATTTCTCAGCTCGCCTTTCAACGAGATTCGGCTGCCGTTGCATTGGTGAGTCGAACAACACTACTGAAACACCGAAGTTGCCCAGCTTATTTGTTTACCAAAAAGTCGCTCCATCATCATTTTGACAATAAGGATATGCTGTTGGTGTTAACCTCCATCGAGTTCTTCTCGTCCAGGTGCGTCCGTGACGCATCCGTTGCTGTTACCCCCCCCCCAACCTCCATGTGAAACGTCATGGATGTCCACGAGGTGGACACGGGTTACACGTTGGATAACAGGGCCGTCATGGTGATGTAAAATATCGGACACATCAGACGTCTGCTGGAAATGGACATGGGAACTTGTTAAAAGACATCAGAAGGAGATGAAAGGAAACTTTCTGTTTACTCTCACGTGTGTTTAGTGTAAGTGTATCTCTTTTCTAATCACAATTAAATCGCAATAGCTGACGATCAGCTGATGGTTATTTGAAAATAATTTGACAGCCTTCTTAGCGAAGTATAGGGTATTTTTTATAAAATATGAGGTTGGTGCTGCGTGGAACCGGTTTATAAGAATGTCGAGTCTACACAGAGGGTCCACACAATTACACCGCATAGCGAATGTGGTTTAGCGATCTGTGATCTGTGAATAAGTTCTGCCGGTTCTTGTTGACACGTTGTTCATTCGTAAAGGACAGATGAGTTTGTTTTTTTACACACATCTGGAATGATGGATCTATCATAATAATACATCAGTTGCGGGAGAATGTGTAAAACATGGTTGTTCCGTTTCCATGGGACGGGGATGTCGGTTGAGTAAGGCGAACAAAAAACCCAGCGTGAATAGTGACAGTATATAAATATACAGTGCACGCAAACAAATCTAGCACGCCGCTATCGCAGCCTATGTTTCAGTTTGGCGAACAAAAATACGTTTAAATCATTCCACTTTCTAAAAAATCGACCGGCATTTTTGTAGATCAAAAGGGTACGGATGATTTAAAACAACTCTTGCGGACTCGCACCGCAACCTGACTAAACAGACTTGTATTTGGGAAGTCAGTGGTCTGGTTTTTCCTGACAGTACTGATGATAGTGTTTTCACGCTCAACTGATCCATAGGATAATCACGTTTTCTATCGGATTGTCGGGCTGTTACATCGAATCGGGACATCTGTTGTACTCGCCGGTTGGTGTGGGTAAACATATCCCATTTTCCAGATTACTCCTTGTTGTAGTTTAATCCTTTGTCAATGATTCATCCTCGCAAATTCTTGATATTCAATGCTAGCGGTAAAAGTCAACAGTGTGTCTCAACTGAGTTTAATCATCTACGGTTTTGCGTTGATGTGCTGGGCTTCATTCAACGTCCTCCTGTTTAGTAAATATGTGGTGATCATTTCTCTCAGAGTTTCAAAAAATCATCTATTGTGCACTGGCTTGACATTGAGTAGTCGATCAATATGAGACCGGAAATCATGTGTGAAGCCGGCGTAAAATGCTCAGAGTGATCAGGAGATAACGATTTGTGGACGCTTTACCGGCTTACTATAGCCAGATATCCGTTCATGAATCATTTATGACGGCCTGTGAAATGGACTACACCAGAGAGGTTTCGAAAATATTTGAATATATTCATGGAAACCTCAGAATGAATCCGAAACTTTATAAAAAAGTCAGCTATTCCACCAACTTTCAGAGATTTTGCCTTCTGTGCCAACAGGGTATAGCTAAATTCAAGTAGCATTCGTGGATGGTCATAAGATCCAATCCACGGTCGTCTACGAAATTCACTGCAGTTCTTTCAATCTACCTGGTATATTTGTCCGAAAAAGGAAAGATTGCAAAATATATCCATTTGACAATGTGTATACAAACAATTGTACGTGTGGTAACGTGGCAGCAGTAAGAACAGGTAGCCAGCTATCCGTGAATGCAAAGGAACACCGCTCCACAGTCAGTAAAACCTCTGGCCCATCCGGAGCAAGACGTGTTTTGGATGCACAGCGTCCTTGTACCAGCGTCCTTTACACCAGGTAGCTATTCTTTACACGACGATTACATTTTTTTAATAGGCAGATGGTTAAATCTGAACTGGGCTCAGAATAAAACAGTGTTATCATTGACTCCGTTCTGCGAATTTTGGTGTGATCAGCTACGGTGATACTACTGATTGGGCATGCGAGTAGTATGTTTTCTCGTAAATCAGCTGTGCGTCTCTTGAAAAGCGTAATCTATTACGAAACTTGTGGAGTTGCATTTGCTGGATTTGAGCAACAGTCAATGGATATCCAGAAAAGCTCAGGAAGACGCGTTCAAAGAGAGGATGGTCATTCAGTTTTTGCAAACACGATGCATATGAGAGTTTTACTCCCCTGTCCAATAGTCTGTAATTGTAAGTTGGCAATTTTCAAACGAATAACTCCGCAGCGAAGGTCTCATTTCTTTCACCAGGTCCCGTCATTTATGTCCTACTGCTGGTCTCCCTCTATCCTCTGTTTCCGTCGATTGACTAAATCCGAGAAACATATTTTACTGGTGGTCGCTCCCGAGTGTAAGATTTACCTAGTTTTGACTTCGTTTTTACGCCTTAAATCTTGTCTCATGTAGGCTGACTGCCATGTGAGTTCTTCTATTTCATGTATACAGCGACCGATGAGCGCCTACAATTGATGAAGTTTTTTTATAGTCTCACAGTGATGGTGGGTTACCGCATCGCCTAATGTATTGTTAAACGTCCATTTGGGCTACCGGAGAAAGAGCAAGGACAAGACCAAAAAGTAGACGCTGGTGTTGACTAGCGGCAAAGTTTGTTAGAGCACGTACGGTATCAGCAAAATGACACCGTGACCAAAACCGCACACTGAGCATAGCCATTTGCAGAGACCTGTTGCGGGAAGTCGAAAGAAATCAATATAAAATCACTAAAGTTGTTCACACGAAGAGTGCGCATGAACTACTGCCATAACCATGTAACAAAATATAATGTTTTCCGTATTTGGAGTTTTGAAATACGCAAATCTAGTTTGGTTCCTTGATTTCAGTATTTTTGTTGGCAGATTTTCAAGTATGAACCGGAAAATCCGTGGTTATTGTCAGTTACAACCTATTTGAAAAAAACCCGGAGCGAAATTCATCCATTTGAAAGGTGCTCTTGTTTTCGTTTCGAGACCAAGCTGTGTCCAAGCTGAAACTCTTTTTAACGGAATATACTGTAAAAATGGTCTTATATTTCAGTTGGTATGACATACGAGATACTACACGGTGTTTTAGATGGAGCACATTACTCACAGGGTATGATAGGAGCCGGATGACAGCACACGACCGTTTACACCTTCCTTGTAACCAATCAGGTCGCTTGCAATCGAGTGGTTTTCGGGGAACCCTGTGAGATTTGGGTTAACATAGTGCCCAGGGATTGAGCCTGACTGATGAGCCACAAGAATGAGAGCGGTTATGGCTAGTCAAAGAGATTCCATCAAATTTGTACTCATTTTGTTTTGAACAAAATGTAAGTGACGCATGGGCTTCTCCATTACTTTAAAAATCTATTTTCTCTAGTGAACCAATCAAAGTGCAAGATCAGCACCCCTTTATTGAGAACGCAAATTGTGAAAAGTCAGTGTTCATATTTTTTCTGCAATAGAAATCCGAAGGATGTAATATAATTGATAGTCCTCACCAAGGTGCTGGAACCGAGGTTTCTAATTGCTTGTGACAAATAAAACAGTAAGTAATCCAAACAACCTAACCATGCCATCTGGCTCGTGTCAGATTGCAATGTCATTGAAGCATTGGGTTGGACATGGGGTCAGAAGGGGCGCTACCCGTATACAGATTCACATATCAGTGAATTCGTACCATCGGATGGCAGCAATGTAGCCAACTCTGAAGCTCCAAACCAAATTTGTTTCGGTCCACTTCACTATGATATTCTTGGCAGTATAATCCTATTTTCCCACTACAACGATTTAGCATCGACCTGCTTTCAAAAATGTCCTCGAAAATCTTCCAGCCTTCTTGGGCGGATTTGTCGCGGTTTTAAGAAAACGAGACAAATGCACCCAGATTCAGCTGGAGGACATCATAAACGAGAGATTCAATTGAGTCTCCCGTGAAAACCAAATTGATTTGCAGATGAGTGTATTTCTCGAAAACAGTGCAATTTGGGTTCAAGTAGATGATAATGTTGACGGAAACTCGGGGACTGCGCCTACCTGATGAGCCCGAAGTGGAAGGGCGAAACCGGTCGAAGAGTTTTCAGCAACCTTGTGAGTAGTTTCCTTTATGAAATTATACTGCGATCTCTTGAATATCGTGCCAACTGAATCATGAGGCGGCCTGTGTGCAGCAGATTCAGCTGGAGGACATCATAAACGAGAGATTCAATTGAGTCTCCCGTGAAAACCAAATTGATTTGCAGATGAGTGTATTTCTCGAAAACAGTGCAATTTGGGTTCAAGTAGATGATAATGTTGACGGAAACTCGGGGACTGCGCCTACCTGATGAGCCCGAAGTGGAAGGGCGAAACCGGTCGAAGAGTTTTCAGCAACCTTGTGAGTAGTTTCCTTTATGAAAATATACTTCGACACCCAGAAGTTGTTCACCGTTCCACCTAAGGAAGAAACAACAAACAAAACCCGCTGGTCTCAACCACTCTCCTCAGTACCAGTTCTCACTCAGACGATGACCCCGACTCCTCCAGTGACCCAGTCCTTAATTTACTGCCTGTCTCCATCACTGTACCTGCCCAGAGCCAAATTCCATAAGGCTGTACGCATATACTCTAAGCTCACCAACCCCCCAATATCCGGTAATCGAGCCTCCACCGGGTTTCCGTCACTCTCAACTATGCCACACCATCTGATGGATGTCCCCTCAGACCTTTCCTGATTGTACACCTTCAGTACCCTGAGCCCCCGAGGGACCTTTCAGTGAAATGTGTTTGAGGTGCGTCAGTAACTCAAACGACCACACCATAATAAATGCTCCTGCATCCCACGCCCATGCCTAATATTCCTGACACAGTCTTAGCTTACACCCTAAGATGATGCCAACAAAAAAGACCCGTCGAGATATACGAACCATTTGGCACGGGAGCTCTCCCAGTCACATCTCTGCCCTTCTCTACAGTCTTCAGGTAATCCGTTATTATCTACCGACATGGAGGTGGATACTACTGACGGGGCATGCGAGTAGCGTGTTTCCACCTTCGCGTCTCTTGAAAAGTGAGATCTGTTGCGGAACTCGTGGAGTCGCTTTGTACCATTTGCTTGCATTTGAGTTACCGTCAATGGATGTCTAGGAAAGTTCGGAAAGACGCTTCCAAGGAGAAGATGGATATTCAGTTTGTGTAAACAAGGTGCATATGAGAGTTATGCTTCCCTGTCCAATAGTCTGTAACTGTTCAGTTGGCGTTTTCTAATAGACAACCCCACAGCGAAGGCCTTCTTCCTTCCACCGATAGGTTTTTCTTTGCTCACCGTCGTAGGTGGTGGAATTAGTTGCTTGTTGGTATAATCTACGGCATCCCATTGTCGCCGGACAAATGCGATATTAATTCTTAAAAAAATTTTCCCCAAGTACAACCCGACAGCACAAAAGTCAACTGGGATGCGCGGCTAGCCACAAGCTCTGGTTGTCCTCCAGCCCAATCAAATCTTTCCATGTAATTAGAATGACATCGATGCCAGGAATGTCTTTTTACAAAAAATGCTACTGAAGTCAAAACGCGGCGAAAATCCTGTCCCATTCGCAGGTGACTTCAAAAGTGCGTTCTATTTAATTTGGTACTTAAGGAAATCTAAAGCTTATCCTCTATCATCAGGGGCTTTGGAAGGCTCCCTAACACTCAGACAACAAAACGCGACTCAATCGCTTGCCATTATTTACATAGCCGTGCAAAACCCTGATGTTGATCTAACACCCGCATCCCTTGCACAAATGGCCATAGAAAGATTGCATTCCGTGAAAAAAACCAAGTATTGTTTGTTCTCGCGGTCCTAACAGTTCCAACACAACAGCCCACAACGAATGTACTGGCGTGCCGTCCATTTCGTATCAAAGTCAATTTTCCTCCTACTTCTTTGTCGTTCTTCTGTTCCCCTGGGGCGTACAAGGGTGCTTTTTTAGTCATTGCACGGTGTGGGATATTTCGGCAATTTGTCGAGGTCAATGAATCTACCCCCAACTCAATTGGGCTCTAGACTGTTCGTATGAGCTACTTTAAAATCACAACTTGGTCTATCAGTTCTCTAGCTTGCAACCGGATTGTAGAGCGCTGTATTACAGTGTTTGGTACTTTTATTACCCAAGAAATTTGGTTCATCGATGGTATTTCTTGTCTTCAAAACGAATAGGAGAACACTGTGAATATCACCCCGGCATTAGCCTTGTAACTTTGGCATCGAAGGCTCTGTGTGGTCTCATCTTTTGAAGGCTAACTGAACACAGATGGAGGCAAACCTGATAAATGTAGTCTGGCTTGTATCTTGAAAGAGGATGCATCGTTAAGCATTTCACCATCCGGCAGGTTCTGGAAAACCGAACTGCGTCCATCAACAAAATCCTGGTCGTCCTTAACTTAGCCCTTCCTGGTTCTGATGCCATTGTAATGCAGACGATGGTGAACAGCCTAATTAATTCTGTCTCGCGGTTTGACATGAAAACACACCTTCAAAAAGGGCACCTCTACAAGACTGAGTGAGAGCAAATCCCCAACCACATGCTTTCGAATTAGCTGATGTGTTGGTAGACGAATTAGTCGACCCGGGCAGCTGTGTCAGTCACATTTGCGTAGCCAACGTCCGCATTGTCAGCCGGGTTGGGAAGGCCAGACCAGCAACACCTGTAACATAGGCGTGACATCAGCTCTCTTTCAACGGTCGAGTTTACAATGTCGAACTGCGTTCCATACTGGTATATGAGTCAGAATGCTGGCTTGTGAACTGGCAACACTACATAGGTTAACCTGGCTTGGCTACGTTCTCCGTACGTCTGTCAGTCGACTTCAAAAAAAAAAAACTTTTTTTGCACAACCACCATAGAGACGGAAACGAGGTTAAGCGAGCACTTGGCAACGAAGTATAAAAGCCGTCGCCTGCAAACTCAGATGGGCTGGCCATTATTGTCTCCTGAGATGGGACAAATCAACAGGTAGACATTGTCGGACATGACCCAGACACGCATCCGATCGAGTGCTCGCATTAACACCCGTGTACTGACGCATCGATTACATAAACGGCCGCCTCCAGTGCATTGTTACCTACTCCCTCCTCCCCAGATAATCGACGAGCGAAGCTGTGGTAGCCATAATCACTATACGAGTACCCGGTGTTATAACTGAAGATGATAACTATGATGATTTTGGTGAAAGGACTCACCGCTTCGAGTTTGAGGGACAATGCCTTTTGTCAATCCGTGCCCCGAAAACAGTTATCGAAGCTTCAGAATTACCACCACAGACTTGAGCACTAGACCACATGGTACACAAGCATGTTGCAGAGTTTTTTCTTCATTGAGTCGAAACGTATGCCACTGGACCAATAATAACGTTTTCAACCTTTCCAGGGGCTTCTCTAGATATTCAGTGGGTTGGTCGGTAACGAACAGTTTTCATGATTTTGTCCAAAAGTTAACACGTGCAACACATGTTTAGCGGATTCCACACTGGCTTCCACAACTTTGGCTTAAGAGTAAGAAACGATGGAACATATCTGGATTCGACCCTAGGCCTGTTTTGAAGACTTATCGGATCGAGGTAAACTACTGGAAGTTCATTTGGACAGTCCGAAAGGCCTCCCGGCAACAAGCAGGAAAATAAATCTAGGATACGGCCCGACATGGAAGGGAGTGCCTGCGCCTCAAAGTTTTGATCGTTCAAGCAAGAGGGAATCAAATGTCGAACATCAAATCGGGATTGAAATTCATTTTGGAAATTTCCGGTTAGTTCAACTGAAGTCATTGATTTTGAGCCATCTGCATTGAACGCCTGTCTGATTTGCAGTTGGCGTACGTGTCCAAGGGCGTCGGGATTTGTGCATGCAGCGAATCTTGGTATCAGCGACCTAAGAAGCCACCTATCCTCTAAGTGAATGAGAAGTGAAACAGCAAAATTTGGTTTGTACGATTTTTCACCTCACTGACTCCTGGCGACCTTCTCGCGTATCTTGACTGAATAGCGCACATCATTGATCCGTATTTATTAACCGGCTTACCCATTCGTCTTACACATTGGCGCACTCTTGCATTTGTGTTCACATCAACATCGTTTGAACAGTCTTCTCGACATATTGACACAGCTATTCTGACGAGTCTACATAAAAAGCTAGATACACTGGCACTCCAAAAGTCTAGGGCTGTCTTCGTTTAGCATGCACTTGGTCAAAAACATTGTATAATTACATTGAATTACAAGTTACGCGCCATATCATGCATCACACATTTGGTAAGATGAATAATTCGCAGATTGAAATCAAAAGAAAATTCACCAAACTAGTTTGTTTTTCCGTAGTCGTAATCAATTAAACGATTATTGTTGCATTTAATTGAATTTCCAGCAACAAACCATAATGAGCCTTCTTCATCATCATCCTGATCATCTTCCACCTGGTTTGGGTCTAACTGCGCGAAGGGCACGGTAGGAACACTTTGTAAATTGTACAGAGTTGTAGGCGTTGAGGTTTTGTGATAGCTGGGAGATTCAAATGCTGGAGAAGTCTCTTGTGGTCGTTCGGGCGTACAAATGATCCCGATCCCATCTAAGTGTTTCAAAACATTACTTTCATCTTTCTGAATTTCAGGGCTGAATGAACCCGCCATCGATTAATCAGTAACGTACGTACGATAGTAGGTGTTCAAATGATTTCATCCTATGTTTCGTTTTCAAAGCACGCGAATGGTTCGCATTGCACCCCGTAACTTTACTTTGGCTAGATACGATTCTGCAGCATAAAGAGTCTGATTTGGAATCTGCTACCTACCTTGAATGAACACTCTTCGAAACTCCAGTAAGCCATTTGAATCGTGCAGTGGTTGCGCTAAAATGCAGCTTATAAAAGATACAAAACGAAATATCAACTAACGTTGTCACACTGTTTCTAAAGTTGAGGTTTATTTTAGAACTTGGTGCTAAACCTGGTCTGGAGGGTACAACTAATGAGTTCATCGACTTTTGTTTTCTCTGGAACGATGGTTTATTAACTTTGGATTCCGTCCTCGTCCTGCATCCGGTGCCAGCGTTGCCAACCTTTTTAGGTCTAAACAGTGCCAGGTTTATCAAATCCCAACTCCATCCAGAGAATGCCGATTGATTGGTTGCAGATTTTGCCGCATCATGTGCACTTAAACACTCGTTCAGTTTCCTCGTCAGTAATTTATCTCGAGTTGGACTGCAAGCTCTACACCTTTCTCCATCACTAAACATATATATCGGAGCCTCATCCAGCCTCTCGACTCCATCAGACGGTAGCTGCTCATTCCCTGACGTTGGTCTTTTCTTGCGAGCTTTCCCAGATTTCCGGACTTTGGGTTTCTGTCTGCATAGGTATACTGTGTTTGCGTTGGCTAACAATTTACTTTTCATGCGTCTGTGACATATCCGTGGTACGTGGTTTAAATGCGGTTATCGATTCACAAATGCTAAGGCGCAGCGGCACGCGGTGTGGTCTACACGTGACTCGGACCAGGTGGCTATGCGTCCTGTGAAGAAGAGCCGTTTACCATGACTGATTTATGCAACTTCGGCAAAGGCAAAATAATATTACAGCTGAAGGGGCCCATGATGCTTCTTAGTCTCTTCAAATGTGTATCATATTTTGAATTATGAAGACGGTCAGATTCCCCAAAAAATTCTGACAGGAAGTTTGTCAGCATTTTTAACTGGTTGACATCCAGCAGTGCCATCTCCCAACTGCAACTGCACATGCACGCCACTTCTACTTAATTACTGTGGTGAACATGAGCCTTGAAAATTCCTGGAGTTGCAAATATGCGTAACACTTAATACAGAAGAAGCACGCGTAATCCCTAGGAAGACCATTCACAGGGGAATACGTTTTCAGTAACATGGAGTTTTTTTACACTGCAAGTTTTTTTCAAAGTTGTGTGAGCCTGGAATGCAGTAGAACTTCTCCAGCGACGTATGGGCAAACTTGATAACACTCAGGTTGCTGAACGCAAAACTCTCGAAATAACACCGGTCCATTCCGTATCGTTCCGTATTTTTGAATTGGTTTTACCACAATGAGTACACCATTCTACATAGCTGGTTTATATACTCACTTCCGGGACTACATTTATATTACCAAGAATACATAAGCCAGTCACAAGCCACAAGCAGCGGTAGGCATGATACGTTTACGGGATTCATCTTTTTTTATCTAGCGTGATCTTAAAGGTAACCGGGCAAACTGTGAAGGCAAAACAGGACTAACGGAATTTGAATAATTGGAACGTATGTAGGAAAATAAACAGCTTTTTCGCCACATCATTGTGACGAAAGGAAGCGAAGTACAGCCAACTCATGGGGACTAATAACAAGAGGATGAAAACTCCGTATAGAGAGGGCTGAACGTGACACAACTAGAATGTAATGTTATAGCAAGTTTCGATATAATTCAGATAGTCTGTGAATAGAAAAAAACGTTCTGGTATCTCTCGTTCTACAGCGTCTCATGTGATCGAAGTTTCAGTGCTCTTTATGGGCTGATCTAGTTCCAAGTTCCATACTTGAACCTCTTACTGTTTCGCTCAGGGTGTCTACTGTCTTGCAGGGCAATAGTGAACTAATTGCGCTCTGATATCTAGAAACAACAAATCTAGTGGCCGGATTTCCCCATCACGTCATAGTCTGGAGGCCCTCGAATCAGTCAATCATGTGGATGCTAGCTGCTGCTATTTAACGCCTCGGGTAGTTAGTTGAAAACGTTTGACACACATTCTGAAACCGGTATCCATGTTCGGGTTCACCTTAACTTGTCAAACTGTAAATGTTGCTGCTTAAACCTCACTGTGGGTTATTTTAGCTTTGCTGCAAGATGCGGATATATTCTCGCGTCAGTTTAGTGTCATTTCACGGCGCAAGACTAATCGGATAGTGGCACGCCACATGAATTTCATTTATTCTCTAAAATTCGAGTGTCTCCCAGGCTTGTCACTGGAAGGTTTTATCTTATCTTCATACTCTTCTGCCGATAGTCGTGCACAAATCCTTTAGATACTCATGTATGTAGAAATAATAATCTTTTACTATGTGCCAATTATTTTGGTTTTACACGCATATTTGGGAAAAAGTAGTATTTGAGTTTTAAGTCCTCTGGTGAGCACAATAAGGTTCAATACAATGTGCCCAATTCGGATACTCCGCGCTGTAATGTCCATCCTCACGGAATCACTGCACCGGAGATGACGCTAGACGGTGGTTAATTCACACTGATGAGCTCACCATAATTACATTTTAGTAGTCAAAATTCAGTGTGGAAAAGTTAAGGTCTAAGACTAACACTAGAATGGGAAGAGACTAAAGATAGCATTAGCGACCCATTGCATCATCTAACAAGAAAACCATTACCAGCTATGTGAATTAGGGGTTTTGGGAATCCTGTTCTTTTTGCTTCATTATTTGTCTATCTTCTGAATATGCAGTGAACAAGAAACAATCGCCGCGCAGGGGGCATATCCTCACTTTAACTCGTCGCACGTGGATACGTTTAAACGGAATTTATTTTACGAAGATATTAGCTGTTAAGTTCATGTGCATGATGAGAGGCTGGAACTCGATGGAATCCTTTTAGGTAAATGGCCACTGATATTCGCCCGCAAGATGTATAGCATTCCAAGTGCCTCGAGGTACAACGGCAACAAAAGAAACTTCGCTTAATACTTTTTAAACAGAACTTCGAAGTAGTCTATGTGCTGCACAGTGTGTGAAGGAATTCCACTGTGCTATTGACTATGAGGTACTTCATTGACTCCTGAACTCAGCAGTCTCGTCAGGCACCTGAGCTTGAAAGTAAACGCTTGATCAAATTACCGGTAATTTCTGGTGGCCTGCTTGTAAGTCTATGACAGTTTGGTTGGCTGGAGGGTGAGATTAGATGGAATGTTTGACCAGCTTGGTTTGAGAACTTCAAATCTAAGTGACTTCCGATCATCTTCATTTTACTGCTCGTCAGCTCGGCTTATCTATATCCATTCTCCACACGTCTGTCAGTTCTACGGCTTCCTTAGCATTTGCATCATGATGCTTGGCAATTTCGACCGCCTCAGCCATCCGTCTCTGTGGCGAGATGTTGTTGATATATATATGACGAGTGGATTAACTGCATAGTAGTCACTGCTTCCGGCATGTTTCTGGCAGGTTACCCGTAGTTTCACCTCTGTTTCATTGTTTCTTCTTTACACTGTAAGACCATTTAAATTAACTAACGTGGTTGTACGTCACTGAAGTACCAATGTTCTCTGAAGTTGCCGTCAGTGCTGAGGATCACGATGAAACAGCGAATTTTACATCTGTTATCAGCTCTCCATGAGACAACCTGAAATTGTGGTCACTATTTGAAGTACTATTTGAGTACTGAAGTACTAAAAACTTGTTTGTGCCTACTTACATTTAGTTTTTACGGTTTTGTTCCCCTCAGAACTTCTGCCTTAAAATATCCATGGGCTATTATTTTAAGTAACATTGGTTGCTTTTAATATCCAAACTTTCTCTGTTCAAAACGAGGCTAAAAATGCCTACTGTTTTCTTCAGTCTCGTCCACAGGCGTGTGTTTATTTTGTTATCCTTTATTTCACTTGATTCCTCGTGATATACCATTCAGCTGCATCACAAACTTGCATCCCAACACCTTATTTCAAACGCTGTCCTCCTAGGTAGCATTTCGTAGCATTATTCTACCTTCTTATCTTACGGTGCATGAGGCATCGCTAGATTTGAACTGCTCAATCCATCCCTACAAGTTCTTGCGGTTACCGAACAAATCATACTTTAATAAGCCAAGGCTGTGTATTATTGACATTTTTGAGTACAGGCAGGTAAAAAGCAAAATAAATGAATTACTTCACAGAGTTTCAACAGAAATTTCAGTGTAAATGGTTTAGAAGGGTAAATTACTGCTTTGTCTTTTTTGACATATCTTCAGACACAGGTAGTTGAAATGGAATTACACTTCACGTGACCAAAGTGAAGGTTATAAGTAATTCATTGGGTTTCCTACACACAATTGATCTAGGAAGCATCGAATGGATGATTTAGTGAAATGTAATTCTGAAGAGATCAGTCAAATTTGCATTCCAAAATGGAGAAAACTTGAGTAAACTCACAGATTATGAAAATAAAAGAAAGGCAAATCCTAGGAATCGAATGGCAAGAAAGCAAAATATTTATCACAGTGGGCTCGACAAGGTTATGTGTCCTTATGTCGAAGAGATCACTCCGTAATCACACATTGATTGCACTCACTTGAATAGCACATTCATCCAGTCGAATAATCATACAGGGCCAGTATTGGTGGAAGACTGTTCGCGTAGAATTTCGAAGTCCATTGATGCTTTTGGTTGACAGCTTGGCAGTGTTTTTGCCACTTAGTTAATAAATCCGGCCTACTATGCATCTTCAAATAACCAGGGGGTGTACATAATTCTGGATGAGAGCGGTAGAATGCGGCATAACCACCCCGGAGAACGTACACCTTCGGATATCTGAGGGCAGGATAGAAGTTCAGATGAAGCGAACGATCATGGTTACGCAAGAGATTAAAAAGCTTTGGAGCTCTTTGTGAGGAGAATTCACAATGTAGAACGAACGTAGTCCGACTCGCTTTCGGGAGCCTCTCTGATACATTCAAAGTGTGGGTATCCGAGCCAAACAAGAATCTTCTCAATCTTGGCCAGTCGGTTATGTTGACTGCACCCTGAATATGTCCACCATGATATTCATATGGATAGCGACAATCGAGAACCAAGAGATTTCGTGCAGTTCGATAATATCTGGGTTTCTTTTGAATGGAATCCCTATGATTTTTCCTATCTTTCTTAAGAGAATCAGTTGTTTTGTAATCGAGTTCTTCATGCTTGACGCTTTTCGCATCAGCTTCATTCTGGATTGGGTGTTTGCTTTCCTCATCCGAACAGAAGGACCCCGAAGATGAACTTGAAGAGGTGTACATCATTTGAAGTGTGGGTTGAGAGACCGGATCATTTTCCGCTAGCTCATCCACATCTTTGTCCACAGAGCTTGATATGCTGTTAAGAGATGCGGCGGTGGTGAGCATTTTGGCTAACTGGTCAACTTCGACTGCTGGCCAAGACAGATCAAGCGTGCAGCTGGAATGGCATCTTCTGAAGGTGTGAAGATTCTGGAAAGCGAAATCAGAATTGAGGGAATGAAAATAATGAACAGGTTAACGATAAGCAGAGAGAATTGTTTTCTCAGCTATTTCGTTTGGGGCCACATCAAAAGACGACAACGAAGAGATTGAATCTTGATATTAACATCTTATTTAGAGTTATATCGAGAATGATGGACGAGAATCGAGAGGGAATTTGGAGAGAGAATCTGGATGACCGATGACCTACATCCACCTACATTAGACTTGGTGCATTGGGAAAAGAGTGCAATGATCGCTAGCGGACTCGGAATAAAAAGCTGCACTTGAAACTGGACGGCTTAGACTAAAATTCACCTCCATGCTTTTCTTCAAAACAAAAACCACACATCTATTTTTAGGTTTTGCCCAACATAAGAGTAGTTAGCAATGGGAAGACGGAAGTTAACTGCTTTAGCAGGGCTGGAAGAAAGCGCAACCTAACCTATAACAAAATGGGTATAGTGTTGCTTCTGTCCTTTTTGAGTGGTGTCTCTTCAGAGGCATCTAAAACCTGGAGATTGTTGCAATAGCAATAGACTTAATGTTCGCCTGATGATCTCCATCTGGGTAAGCTGGAATTGTGTGACAGTGAGTGTGACCTCTGAAAAACTATGGACGATCACGTGTTCGCAGTGAAGCCTTAGCTTGACTTTCGATTCGGCATCCAAATACGAAGTACTTATACACTTGAGTGTCCACGTTCAAAACTCTTCTACTGCAACTATACTTTACAACTTTCGTTAGGATCTGTCTGGAATGGGATTCCCCCCTTATGTCTGTGAAAAATCTATACCATGTGACCCTATATAGCCAAGCAAAAGGAGCGAAAATTGGTGCTACACTTACCAAACATTTTATACCATGTGTAGGTCTACGTTTACGTGGTACCTCGCAACTTCCTCTTGAACGATCGCTGCGGACCAACCCACTCATCTACGAATATGAAGCCTCTTTGCTGCTCAAGTAGTTCTCAGGTTCTACATAGACACGTGAGTCCATGAACAGATTCAGCGAACAAGTGTGAATCGACCTTACTTTTGTTAGAGGTGTTCGTAGGGTCTGTCTATCGGGTCCTAGAGAAATAATTATCAAGATATATCCAGTCAAACGAGTATTTTTCTCGTTTTAAATTGATACGGGTCCCATCAGGGCAGAGCGTACTAATCCTACGCCCATCGGTGCTGCACAGTCATTTGAGATACTGACATCATTAACGTACTGGAACTCCCCCATTGTGTGCCTGTCAGCTGCCACAAACCAATCGATAATCTACCTCTATTTGCACCTAAAGGGTTAGTTGCTACAACTGCCTTGGCGACAGCATGAAAAATCTGCCAAATTTTTGCCAGCTACTTGAGAGTTTGAAGACTGATGACAGCCTAACAAACTCTGTGACCGGTTTAAAAGTCTATTTGGACTAAACATGCGTCAAATAGGAAAGCTGGGTGTTACAACTCCAACATGGCGGTGCTTATCCACCCGTTCACTGGTAGAATCAGAGGGTTTATCGATCCGTATGATACTTCTGTGCACGAGCCAGTAAGTTTAGAAATACACGGACTGTTGAATTAGCTTATGCATGACTGGAAAATCGGTCTTTTCAGTGTTGGCCTTTTGAGCGGTTAAAACTTGACTATGACTTACTGCAGTAACTGTCTGCCAGGGGTATTCCATTCATAAGGCTAGTTTTCTACAATCAATGTTGACCTTACTCCATGGGATTCACATGTTCCGGAGTTTTCTGACTTCCCATCCAGAAAGATCGGCGAATAATTCAGAGTTTACCCTAAACGTTACTTAAGAAGGCTTCAAGACCAACCTGTCTTTCCTCATGTTTCTAAGTTGCCACTAATCTGTCGACAGTTCAGTCTACTTGACCGAATTCAAATGGTGTTTAATCTCTAGACAAGTATATCCCGTCGCCTGCTATTGTCAGATTGCTCTTCATCTTTGAAATGGCTTATAGTTATCGTCAGACGAAGTGAGTAAATAAAGGTAAAACATACCTTGTCAGACGACAGTATTGGGCTACTTTCTGCCTCGGGGCATTGAAACTGACGTGTCGGTGAACACTCGGCGATTAAGGATTCCAATCCAAAGATTTTCTGGACATCTGGAGCATGAAGATCCCCCAATTTTTCAGCCTTGGCATTTTGATTCTCCGTAGGGTTTGCGCGCAAGACGATATTTTCTACAGTGAGCAAAAACGTTCTACATTATAGAAGCAAGATCTGTGGACTGCCGCTGACAGAAGAGAAGCAGTTAGGAGTCCATCGTGCCTTAACCGCGAGCAATCAGTGGAAATTAGTGGAAACTAGCTAGAGACCAGTTAAACAGTCGAAGAGATCTCAGAAACCTTGTGAGTAGTTCCCTTTATGAAAATATACTGCGATATCTCGAATATCGTGCCAACTGAATCATGAGGCGGCCTGTGTGCAGCACATTCAGTTGTAGAATATCATAAACGAGAGATTCGTTTGAGTCTCCCGTGAAAACCAAATTGCTTTACAAATGAGTGTATTTCTCGAGTCCACTCAACTACTTTGAATAACTCCATTACCGCCGTTAGTTTTGGGCGCAAAATGCACCAGATCCTTCTGGTTTCCAAACAATGAACGAAACGAAACCACGTCGTTGATCACCCGATCGCCGGTTGATTCAATACCGTCGGTCACCAAAATGAAAAACTGGGGGTTTGAAATTTAGCAACATGACACCTCGAGGCCAAGTGTGATTCAGCTATGCTTCATAGAATCAGTATGTCCTATGATACGTTGCTGCGAACTAGGCAGAACCAGGAATGAAGACTGTGGTACCGTGAAAGTGCTCATGTATTCTTTCCACTGAAGGCTACTTTGAACAATATTTTGTATACCTGCTCCATTGCGCGCGGTGCGACGGTTTGGTTTATGTCCTCTTCCCATGGTGCGGTGAACAGCAGTCTGGTTCCAGGTCAGATTATAGAATAAATACTTAACTTATTTAGCACATCCACTACATAATAGAGATGACCAAATTTTATCAGATTCTCTTGAACTGACCCGGAGTCCAATATATTTTGGGACTGGCCTTGGATAGTCTCGAGTCAGCCCATCAAATCATCAGTTGTGTGCTCAGACGAATATTTTTCAAGCGGGTGAGATGTTAGTGTTTCCATATATTTGGCTATGGACAGTGAAAATCCATCGCTAATCAGATCTGAAGTTGCAGTGTGATAGTAATGGGAAACGAACAGTAGATTTGGCAAATTCGCATGGCATCTAGGCGCTTAGATAGGTGCCAGTACGTGAGCAATTCGTTCAGATTTATTTACACCAAAAGTAGGAAGCATCATGGTTCATTTTTACCGTTAGTATAGAGGAACTGGCAGCGCGACCACATAATTCAGGTCTTCCGACGCACAGAGGAACCATTACGCTAACCATATGAGCCACGTAAGATGACTTTGTTTACCTGTTCCAGTGGTAATACGAAATAAAGTACTAATAGAGTACTAATATAATAAGGAAAAATGCTCACACCTTGGTAGGCATCTGAAGTTCATATGTCGGCAAAAGACACTTACGGTTGATGAGGTTTAAAAGGAGCAAAGCCTTTGTTTAGAGCTCCTTCTTTTGGTGTGTAGAAAGCAGAATAGTCGTATCAGGACAAAAGGTGCAGTATTTAAACTGCAGTTATCATCATCATCGTCAGCTGTAATAACCGCGTACTCGTCGTACAGTGGTTGCAGCTGCCGCAGTTTCGTTCACCCATGATTTGGGGGGAGGGTTAGGTAGATGTGCATTGCAGGCGAGAGCTGATAAATTGATGCATAAATCCAGCACTGTCAGTGGGCTGTCAAGTGAAGGGGGTTGGAAAAGGAGCTATGCATTGAAGGCAATAGCTTGGATGCACGAGCGCCATTGAGGGCGCGACTGGGCCATATCTGACAATGTCTCTAGCCATTGATGTGGTCTATCTCGAGGTCCCCATCCAGGAAGACGGCAATGCCCAGCGCAGCTGAGTTTGCTGGTAATGGCTTTCATACTTCGCTGCCAAGTCATTGTTTAACCGCCTCTGGCTCTCTTCCACCCTTCACGTGGTCGTGCGAAAAGAGCCCTTCGAGGAAGTCCGTCGACGGCATACGCAACGATGGCTAAACTGCAGTGGTGTACGCCAAAGGGATGAAGTTATTTTCTTGCTTGTATGGCACCGTCAAACGTGCTGAGACAACTTAGAGTACACAACCACTAACCCACCGCTACGCACAACTACGCACTGATGATGTCACCTCGATTGGTGATGAAACGTTTGCAACCAAATTGCCCAGCTCAGCGAACATGCCAACGACCATCTACGCTACCTGAGCTACCGATATTCTCCTCTATAGTACACTTCTCTATTTAGCATTGAAATATTCGAACGAATCACATCGTATTAGATAGGTGGAAGTGTGAGGTAGGGGTGAAGAGACTAAAGAAGCAACCACTGCGCACAGAAACCCGGCGGTATGGAAGATGAAATCTTTCCAGCGGGGTAGTAGTTGCCGGTTGGTGGACCAACTAGTCCTCTCTTACCTGTACTCACCTTTATTGCCCAGCACTCTCCTCATGTTCTTCTCTCCACAAAGACCTTCATATTGAGACGATGCACGATTTTCGTCCCCACTGAGGACAGACGAATCATCAGAAGACCAATCAAACTAGATAAAACAAAAGTGTATGGTAGTGAAATTCATGAATTTGGGTATCTTACCACTGCATCAGGTCTGACGGTATTTCAAGTCTGACAAAGTGAGCAACAGATAGCTAGCTCACTTCAGACAATGGACCATCCAACTAAGCAAAAATGAAACTTGAATCAAGAGTGATAATGTAATAGTCGCATATCTATATCATACGGTGCACCAAAAGACACACTGTGCGGTATTTGTTAGCGCTGCATTAGTAGTGCAGGTTCTCGTATCTTGAAAGTTGTACCAGTTCTGATTGAAGTGTGACAGATAAGAATAATTCAGGTCGCGTTCGCTAATTTGAGAAACCCATGGTGTCAAAGCTTTATATCTCCGAATTTGAAGGGATGTGTGGGTGGGTCAGGCTACGGTACGGGTTGTTTTGTTGTACGGCCACGATATTTGACCTCTTCGACCTAGCCTTTCCGTGTTTTCAACAACCCTTGTCTTAGGACCGTAGCTCATGTGGGTTGGTGTCGGTGAATCCGCAACGAGCCAATTAGAAAGCGCGTGTTCGGTTGTGTAACGGGGGTTTTTCTTGAATAATGTGTCCTGCACCAAAAGCTTCGTCGATCATCCATGTACTGCGCATGTGGAGCCATTATTTGCCGAAAATAGTGCCATGCCAATTTGGGAGCTGCGGAAGAAGATAGGTGGCTAACCCTCGACCTGTCAGAGGGAGATGAAAGCGACTAGGCTTCCAGGATCGATGTCGCGTGGTTCCCACTGCACCTGGTTGGAGGCTCTGCGAGATATGGTTGCTAATCGATGACAATGACGTTCTTAGTGTCAGTTACTGTCCAGAATGCATGAATGGAGATCTGGGGGTCTAGGTACCCCGGAAAAATTGTGGTGCGCAAGCACGAAGTCCTTTCCGCCTCTAGCATTATTCATTTCTTCACAATAAGGCTTTCAATTGCACGACGGAAGTGCGGCAGTGAAGTGTTGAACACTGATGTCATGCTGTCGATGACAATGATGATGACCTCCGTGGTAGTTACCTGGTTACACAAGGAGGTTTTCTCTCAGGGGAAAATGAGAGGTGGCCCAGTGTACAAAGAGAAACCATCACAACCAGTCAAGAAAAAATGGATACGAAGAAAGTCATACAGTCAGATAAATCTTTGGCTGTCGGCTGGAGCACTTGACTGATAAACGAGCTAAAGAGCCCCATAAGAACTGGTGTGCTCACATGGATTATCGACTTTCAAACATGAAACGTCATTTGTCCTTCAACTATGTGGTCAATTTCATAGTCACTAGACACTGAATTAATTTGGAACGCAAAACTAAAACAGACCAACTGGTATTTCTTCTCACAGGACATAACTCATATCTTTCGATCTGTTGAATATTGTTTTGGATGAAGTAGGAAGCGTTTTTGTGCAGCGCGTTCAGTTGTATAATATTATAGATGACAGATTAGGTGCAGCTGAATCAGTTGAATCATCGACTTACACCAGCTTATTTCGCAACACAAGTAAATAACTAGTAGTGAGACATGCTTCGATATTCCAGATGTCATCTGAACTGGAAAATTTGGCTACCTTCCTACGGCACCATCCTTTGAGTAGTATATTAAACGAAAAAGATTCGCAGGAGTTCTGGACAAAACCCGCTTCGGATAATGGTAAAAATACTGAGCGCCACGTGATATATAATACGGGTACATAGCGGGGGACATAGCTTTATGGAATAAGATGTTATAATCCAACAAATTACTGCTTGTAAAAATCCTTAAAAAGGTTTTCTCACGACAACTGAAACGTTTGGTTATATCATCATATTCCCCAGGAATAGTCTCTATTTGAAGCAAATCCACTGTATATAGTGGTGTTCATTTACAACTGCATCAAGTTACAGGAATGTGGGCATTTTAGGTGGAGTGTCGCTGCCTGATAAATGCCGCAGCTACCTTCCCCACCTCCCCAAATAATCGGTGAACGAAACTGTGGCAGCTACAAACACTGTACGACAATTACGCGGTTCTTACAGTTAACAATGTTGATGTGGATGATGATGATATATTGGCTTTTAAGGCTTTCGGACCCTATTTAATGATTTCCAAAAAGAGCATAACCGGTCTTGGGCTCTTGAAGAGTTTTTATCAATCTTGTGTGTAATGTGTTCCGTCGAGACACCAGACAGCACATATTGTTGAACATATGGCCATGGTGTTGCATGGCAGAAGGGAACAGAATAGAATAAAACCTTATTTTCTGCTTGGGCACACTTTCTTCAAGTTTTGGTTGCGGCAAAATTCTTACAGTTATTGTGAGTGTCAGAAAGGACAAACAGTACCAACCAATTGTCACAAAGTACAGCGGATAAATTCGCGTATGATGATAGTTTTCGTTTTTAGCAGCTGCTTCAGTGTCCCTTGCACACCCGAAGCAATGTGGAACCACCTAGGAGGTTGCCACCCAGAGGTTGCACGAGGGCTGGGATACTGCCAGGTTGCCCAAGCCTAGACAGGGGAAGTCGAGAAGCAGAGGTCGGGTTCGAACCACGGACCATTTCGGTTAGTAAATTCGCGCCATAACCACTTGGGCCATCTCTCTCAGGAGGTGACGCACTATCGATTATGAAGTCGCTGCTTGTTGTCACGGGGAATTTCACCGAATATGTATTACACTAGAGTAGTGTTGTGTAAGCTTGGTAGTACTAGTCGTTCAGCTGTAACACACTTTCGGTGCCTAACTGCCATGCCACCCAAAGGAAGCACGTGGGTTAAGATACTGCCAGGTTCCTCAAGCCTATACATATGAAGTCGAAGGGCAGAGCTTGGGTTTGAACCACGAACCTTCCGGTCTGTAAATTCGTGCTCCAACCACTGAGTCATCTGTTTAAGGTTAACTTGGTCTGGCTTAAAGGTCAGGATATAGTCATTTTAACGTGCCGTACACAAGGTGCAGGCAAAAATATCCAGTAGGTGTACACGACCAGGATAAGTGCACAACACTCCCGTTTGTTGCAAAATAAAGCACCACTTGAAGCAACCGCCAACAAATGAGAACAAGAGTGGCAAACTTACCTTCAAACGTTTATTGTGCCTTGTGATTGGTGTAGCTGGCCAATCCGCTAATTTCTGAAAGTCCATTTGATACTAGGTAGTGAGAAATCACTAAGACGTCAAATGATGGCTGCTAAATCTATTTGAGAGAACAGGTAGTTTAACCACAAGCGATGGCTTGCCTAATGAGACGAGCCATCCACATTGATTAGCCAATCAGGCTAGAGTTTGGTTCGAAACCGATCGATAATCAAGTGATCCAGCTGACCCGACGGCGCAAAAGGGAGCTTCTGATGAAAAAGCTGATCTTATATTAGTTTTGAGGACACAAGCGAAAAACATCTTGGCGATGAACATTACCGAGAACCTCCGAAAAATTCCTTTCATCAGTAACCAGAACAAATGGATCGCAAGCCAAAACAGTTACCTCTTAGGTTTCTGTAGAGCATCTAGAACAGGGTGGGGGGTTCTGCAAGACTGAGCGGAACTATGTGTAAGAGATTTATTCAGCGGCCCTCCAGCAATTACGGTGGTAATTCAGAATGAGAGGCGCATGCTCACTAGGCCTGAACCGTTGCGAGTTTGTGGCGACTTGGTAACTCGTAAGCCTTAATAACCGTACAAAACTAATCATCTTCATGTTCGACCAGCTTGAATGCCTTCACGAGCGCGTCCCCGAGATGGACAAGCTTATCAGGACTTCCTATATGAGAGTGCACTCTGACGGACGGAGCCATTCTTGTCCAGAAAATTACCAGTGGGTGGACAACTTATGACGTAGTAACGAAAGCTCTAACCAGCAAACTCAGTCGTGGTGTCGTCTTCTGTCTCTCTATAGCCGGACATCAAGGATTCCTTTCATTATCATCGACAGTATGATTTCAGTGTTCAACGCCGATGCTTCACTGCTGTACAGCCATGATTTATTTGAAAGCCTTATTTTAAAGAAAAAAGTAAAGGTGGACGGGGAAGGGACTTAGTGCTAGCTTACCACAATCATTCAGGGATAAACTACTCTGACGCCATAGGTTCTCAGATTCGCAAATGCGACCCGAGCCTTGCAGATTCGTGCATTCACCTCATCTCTCACACTACAATCAGAACTAATACAACTTCCAAGATACGTAAAACGCTCCACAATTTTCAGTACCTCTCCCTGGATTGTAAGTGGTGTGTTCAGTAACTGCACGTCCAGGAACATGACTTTACACTTTGTAGGTGCAAAGTGCATACCAAACGATAGGATGACTTTGGTCAGTTCATCCGAAAACACCTGCACCTTCTCCTCCCCTTCGAAAATGTCGTCTGCGTTTTCCAGCTCGACAAGGGGTGCCTCATTTACGCACCTTGTGGTGAGACAAGATAGTTTTCATTCTGTTCCAGTTCATACGAGATTAGGGATGTCGAGCCTGTCATATCAAAACGATGGCAGTTACACAACAGCAGTAATATGGATTTACGGTACATATTGGCGATTGCGTGTACACTATGGTCTTAGGCGTGACCGTTTCCGGTAGTTACAATAATGCCTTTTGAGAACGAACACATCTCTTGCAGATCCAGTCTTATTGGTTGGTGTTTTGGCCACAACAGACTATCTGCTCCAGATATGGAGCAAACGTGATAACCAACCAGTGGTAATCGGAGCAAACAAGATAGGAGCTAGCAAGTTCTTGAGGTCTAGTAAACTAAACACTGTCAAAGGAATGAACGCGAGATGAAGTACTTAGGTGCTGTCACGGGGAATTCAACAGGTTGGTCGGAAGTGAAGTGAAAATCTGAAAACATAACCATTCTATCGACCACGCTGATACCCTAAAATCGGAGGGCTTCCGAGAGAATTCGCGACTTTTCATCCGAATTCGAGATAAGCACCTTCTTCAGAGTAGACAATGTGATGAAAACTCTCGTTTCACCGGAAGAAGCTCACTTCTCCATGTGGTTGAAAACTTTGCGTTTGACCTCGTGTACTGCCTTCATTGGTCTAAATAATTTTTTATAAGCCTGACGATCTCCATGAGACTTGGCTACTTGATTCTGTTTCGTCCATCATCTTTCTTTCGGCTCCCACAGTGTCCCTTGAAATCGGCTATCTAATTAAGGGATTCTTCTTGGTTGAAGAAGCTCGGTAGTTCTTTTGGTATGTTGGTAAGGACTGAATTCTTGAGTTCACCAACAAATGAAATCACGGCTGATTCCTTCATCTCTATCACATCCAGTCCGGCTCCTCTACTGATTCCCCCCATAGGTGGTTCAAGACCACCCCTGAAATTTCACCACACTTTCCGAGTCCTCAAGTCTCCAACCTTCATCTTTGAAGTTTAGTCTATCAATATTTCGCTCAGTAACACGCAAAAAGTGTAGTATTTTCAGGCTCCATTTAGGTGACCACAATCGAGATACTGCTAACCAACTTGTTGCAGTTGCTTATATTTGACTGTATGAGTAGCATATTAGAACCGCCTTCAACATAAACTGCCGAAAAATCTTAGGTTACAATTTCGGCTGGCCGACTCTGGATGAGCATCCAGCATTCTTGAGGATATAATTTGATGTTCCGCGGGGTGGTAGTGTTCCATAAGACTGTGATTACGCACGATGCAAATGTGTCGGGTACTAGACTGGCTGATGTTTATCTCTACCCTTACACCATTCGCCTAGTGTAGTCAATTAATTGACGAGTGATCACTTCAGAGTGGTTCGGTAAACAACCGACGGATTAATTCCTGTTTACCAAAACTCTCTGAAACGGTGACTACCCAAACACTACTCAAACAGTTCCCAATTAATTGACTCTGTATCTGTTTGCCGAGCCTGTCAATTCGTTTTCAGATACTTTGGCACTAATCGAGGAAACATCACCAGTAGGGTGTTGGGTTGCCATCTGATCACCTTCTAATCAACACACCTGAACTTCCAAGAATTCTATTCACTTCTCTTTTTCCTTGCCCCAACATAAAACCGCAGTTACTTAGGAATATGACCATTAGTGAATAGTCTTCGTTGTTCCTGATATTTTTGCAACACTCAACGAAGACCTGACAGTTACCACGTTGTGGATCTACACAATAACTAAGCAGTGATTAGTTCACCTGATACTTCTCAATTGGGATGAACTGAACGATATATTGGCCTTCCGGGATGGACTACATCTGTCGCATAATTATCACTGGTAACAACCACAGTTCCGCAGCCTAGCATCCTTGAGGACGGTGAAAACAATTTAATTTGTCCGTTTTTAGCAGGAGTCCTAACAGGTTTTGAAGCATATGTAAGGACAAATAAGAACTATTAAAGTGTACTAGCGAGTTCATCGGTCCTGCTACTTGATACCATGTAATTGTGGGTGTGGCATGATACAATCGCAACTCGACCGTTTGCTTATTAGCAGTGTAGCCATCTGGTGTTGGAAATTTGCTGAAAAACCAGCGCAGTTATCCGCGAACAAAAACGGAATTACGAATATACGAGCATGCAAAAATGGTTTCTGAACAAAACCACTTCTGTTGTACGTTCGTCCCCTAAGTTCTTTCCCCCTCTATACTTGATCAGTGGTCTTTTGTGTCTCCTCAAAACAAGCTGTTGAACTGCTTCTTGTGGTGGGTTGCTTGTGATAACATCGCTTCCGTTTGTCGACTCTTGATATGTTACGTAATTCTGTAGAAATATGACAGTGAATGGTTGCCGTGACCCCTTATGAAGCTGTATTTACTGGGCTTCTTCTGTTGGTTGCCGTATCCCAATGCGAGTGAGCCAAGTTTTTATGAAGCATTTCATAATTTAAGGAAAGGCCCACACGTTTGGTGAAAGGGTACAACACCGACTGAGGAGCGATTGCAATGACGATGAGCAACGATAGCGTTAGAACCACATCAACTAACTGTAACTGCTCTCAACGTTCGTCTGATGATTTGAACGACTCGGATCTTCTTCGTTAAATACTTGTGGTCTCAAACGATTCGGTAGGTTTTTCTGGAGAGAATTGATTTATCAAACGTCGTTAGTGTTACTCAGTGTAGTTTACCATGCACTTTGTGGACCGTCCATATGACAGTCATGTCGCTTGATTCGCATGACACCAAATCAATTAATCGAACCAGAAGAAATATGGCCCCGCGTATCCAGTGTATGACCTGCACTAACAGATCTATTTATAGGAAAGGAGCAGCTTGTAGTCAGAGTCAAGAAACATGTTTTATTTGTTTGAGTTTTATTGCATTATTTCAACAGCCATCGCTGTGTCCCTTCCTTTTGAGAGCTCCAGCTTCTCCAGGTCCCTCTCCTGGTCCACAGATCAATCGAAACTTTTGAAGACTCCCAAGAAGCATACCAAACTTGTCTGTCTTCGTTTGTATACACAGCGCAAATTCCAAGGATCCTGGTCTGACATTTGTTCGAGCAATGAGGTCCTTATGGTGCAGAGTATCTTCAACACAAGATCGGTTTGTGCGCCTCAAGGGAAATGGCCAGACTCAAACACTTACTGGCTCTTGTTCGAGTGAGTTTCTGGCAGTTTGTCAACTATTTTATTTTGTTCACAAAGGAAGACACGTGTACAACTCCTCAGTAAGGAGCAAAGCAAGCAAATGGGCAAAGTTAAACGCGTTTTCAGGTGGCCGAATGCATAACATGAGTTTCGGAAGACAACTCAAATTGCTAGCATTATACGGTGCAACTAGCATCTGTCACTGAAAAGTGTGCTGCATGAGAGTTCGGTACGAAAACAAAAGATTGTATTTAGCGTCTGTCGGCATTCCATGGAGATTTAAAAAACTTCAGCGTATGTTTCCTCCCATAACTGAACTCGGTTATTGCGAAAAGTCATGTCTGGAATTACCGGCACACCAAGAAACTTCTGAGTTTCAAATCTACAACTTACCGGCGTGTAGCTGAAGGCTACATCGATCAGCCACAAGCGGTTGGTCAGTGGTGTGA
Organism: Opisthorchis viverrini; assembly: GCF_000715545.1. NCBI lineage: Eukaryota > Metazoa > Platyhelminthes > Trematoda > Opisthorchiida > Opisthorchiidae > Opisthorchis > Opisthorchis viverrini. Next base: position 1,052,937 of record NW_008751830.1, read on the forward strand.
ATAGTTGCATTCAGAAAGGGTATGGTACAAAGCAGCCTTCAATTACGGGTTACACGGGAAGTGACCGCGTGTGAATTTTTAGGTGAAATGTGTGCATGCTTGTTAGCTATTCGTTCATCTAAGCTACTTGTGTATATCATATATGTATATATATGAGGTATTTTCATCCAACATATATCCCATAAAAATACTATAATCACAATCGTTCAGCTATAACACCCTCTCGGTGTCTAGCTGCCATGCCACTCGAAGGAAACACGAGGACTGGAATACTGCAACGTTGTTCAACCTAGACATGAAAGGTTGAGAAGTAGAGGTCCTGTTCAAACCACAGACGTTCGGGTCAAAAAATTCGCAATCTAACCATTGAGCCATCTCGTCCTCATACTCTCTCAAACTGCGAGTCATCAAACTTGTCATCAGTCACTCACGGCCAAACGGTTGAATCTTCAACTATACTCAGGTGTTGATTAAAATCCTCCTAGAGGTTGGTGAGAGGCGCCTTTCTTGTGTCTCCTAGTAAACGTGAAACCAGCTCATCGGATTATCAGCATAGGTTGACTTCATTCGCACGAAGAAATCTCAACTGGAATACCTGTTGGTTGAACATCCACTCTCATTCAACATTTTAAAAATAGAGTACTGACATGGTCTCATCGGAACTTCTGCGTCGTTTTCAACTAAACAATTTTTTCGCGGCCAAATTATCACCTGAAATTTCGATACTTTGGTTACCGTTTGTTCTGGCTCCATAATAACATGGTAAATTTATCTACAAACGGTGTAAAGCTGAAGTGTCCTCGATGAGAGGCAATTGTCAAGCAGCGTATCGGTATGAGCGGGACAATTACGAAAGAAAGATTCGGCAAATAACGATACCACGAATTATTCTAGGGTCCACAAACCTAAAGCCTAAAGACCGCTGCCTGTATGTCGCTGGGTTGTGTACGCTCAGTAATTCAGTCAGTCTAAGTCAGAGTGGTTGCACAGAAATGTCCCGTGGACGATGGCCTGGTTCTTGTTCCATTTCAATACAAATTCGCGCAAAGCGGTTACGACGCCATAGATGACCGCGTGTCCCAGCGTCAACCAAATTAACAAAACTAACTTCTCTCTGAATTTGACATTCTCATATGTAAGCGGCAGAAGTACAAGAAGTTAAATTAGGTTAAATTCGAGCAGAGGGATTGGAATAGTTTGAAAATGACGAATGTCGAGTTTCGAGGGCGACACCACCAAGGCGCAAGTTGCCAGATCTCGAAACATGATTTGGCTCGTGAAGCTATGCTGTAATTCCTCTTAACTACATTAATGTGTGGTCAACTGTACCAAAGTGATCAAGCTTGTGCATGGCAAATAAAAAAGATTCCAAATGAGAGTAACCCGTCGTTTTGTGGATTGTCACACAGAAGTTCCGTTGGGACTACGTGATTACTCATCCGAATAGTTAGTTATATAAGAAATGTCTTTACATGTGGGTTTTTTTTACGTAATTTCACACGGGTCAACGATAGACTTAACAAGGAGCGGTAAGTGATTTTTGCTAAATGAAAACACGCTTTGTTGTATTGCCATAATTGAAAATTATACCGCATGTTAGTCAGATCTTGANTCCCAGGACGTTGGGAGCGTGAACGTCTTTGGAAGGTGAGCACGGGAATTCCAGGAAACATACGCTGAAAACACATCTCTGACAATGAAGCGTTGACTTCGATCAGTATTCCGACTGAATCGTAAAAAATTTCAAAATTTCAAATGGTCAGATGAACATATTCAGTTGAAGAATGTCTTAAACGAGGAATTTATTTGGGTCTCCCGTGAAACCCAAATTGGTATGCAGATGAGTGTCATTCGTTAATTTCGTGCAATTGAGGGAAAACCAGGAACTGAGTCTGCTTGCAGGGCCAAACCGGTCGCTGGTCGTGGGAGAGTTTTCAGAGCGTTATGCCTGAACTGCTCTCCTACTTAGCGTACTGTGCCAGAAAGATAAGAGGCAAATTGCCCGAACCGACATTCTGTGGTTTTATGAAGTATATTTTGCTAACCCTTCTAGTGTTAAACGTTGAGCACATTTCACCGGAATATCATGTTTATTACTCCAGAATCCTAACGGATATAAACAGTCGACGGACCGACTACACCGTTAAACGAGCACAACTTCGTAATACCAGTATACAACGTGGGCTTTGTAAATGCAAAACGGGCTACCTTAATTCTTAATCACAAAATTAGGCCCGGGAACGATAAGTCTTTGTGTGAAGACTCGATTAGGAAGAAGTGAATCATACAGGATCAGCTGCAATTATACTAAAATGGGGGAAAATAATCCCCTTCAGTAAAGTTTGTTGTGATTCACCAATTAACCTGTGTAAAACAACATTTCCGTTTTCCTACGCGTTGAATGACAATTTGAAAATTCCTTGAAGCCAAGCATGATAAGGACAGAGGATGGATGTTCGAATACCTTGGACGCTAGACAATAAACAATAACAAAATAATAATTTTAAGCAAATGCTCACAAATATATTTTGGCTGGCGAAAATGATTTGTGTACATTTTTGTCACGCAAAGCACTTCTTATGAGGTTAACAGAAGAGCCGAATCTCGTTGTGTTCTCTCAGTTTCCCCAGCTGCTTGATACCGCTTAGTCGAACTTATAGTGCCACACACATTTTAGGACGTTGCGAGCGTCGTTTCGCGATTTTTAATTTTTCAGTGATATATTAGTATAGACGTAACACACTACTCACAAGGTTTGCTAAAACTCCTCGCTAGTGTAAACACCAGCTTCACCCGGACAGGGTAATTCACTCATTTGTAAAATGCTCCTACTTGACCAAAAGCAGGCAGACATTCATGAGATATCTTTGGCCAAGATCGACTTCAGTGAGGGCTGCCTCCGGGCCCATTGGAAGTAACTATTGACCACGTGACCTGAATATTTTTACAGTACTCCACCTGCATAAGAAGCTTTCATCGGAGAAACATCTTCAGGGAAGAAACGGCTGTGTAGATTCCCTGTTTTCATTGTAAATAAGGTACTCTTTCTCCACAAAAGACCCCCACTTAATAAAAACTTTGGTCGCAATAAAAGTCAAGTGGTTGACAGCTTGCGCCACTCTTACTACAAAACTTCCTCGGTGCTCGAGCGAATTACACTGAGATTTGTTCATATGAAGTAAGCCAAGACACGACCATTAGTCGCCAGTTCACAGACCAACGCAATTCATATCACTGTACTATACTAAGACATTAGAGTAGTGTCTTGATGGCTGACCTATGATTCTCATCTCCCTTAGTGAGGCTTGCGCTGAGCAGTCAAGAGTCTGTAGCCCACACTATGAGCAAATGAGAAGCGGAGTCGTCTGATGAGAAAACGATGGTTTCAGAAGAACCATAGGAGACCAAGTGGAAACTTAATGCCTCTTATGGAAGTTTCTAGCAGTGCCTTTCTTATAATACTGTTAGTTTAATTTTTTTTAAATTAAGTGTAACCTCATAGTGGTTTGAACTGAAGGCTTCCATGACTTCGTCTCTGGTCCAATCTCCAGCTGAGCAATACATCACCGTTAGACACAATGCCAAAATTTTCGTAATGGGGGGTGGCGTAATAAGGGAGATGCACTATGTTGGCATTTTCTTACAGCAATTTCACAGGGCCGGTGAAGTGTCTTGTCTTGGAAACCAAAAGATCGCAAATACTGCCGAGGTATGCATACTGGTATATCTACTAGAATGGGTTGCTTTCTTCACATCGAGTAGTGTTCATGTGATTGACTGCGCAGACAAGAGCTGTGGCTTAATATCGCATAATGCTTTCTAGGGATTACAACTAAAGGGGCTGTCCTGCGCCCAGTGTCACGTAAACCGCATAAAACACCATTGTGTGGAAAGCTAGTTCGGATCACATGCGCAGATACTTCACTAGATAATCAACATGACGAGCTGCTTAGTGTCCATTTGAACTAAGACTCACAGAAGCCAATCTGACAACGAAAACTAATGAGTCCTGTAGTTACTACGCAATCGTTTGTAACTTCCTAAAAACTGCGTTGTTTTGACGGTCAAAATTTGTAGAGCTCACGATACAACATGCATCTATTTATTCCATTTACATATTCCGGGATGAATATGGCAGCAATTACGTCTAGAGAACAGAGTGACAATATCATTTGGCCGGAACTGAGTTTCTATGCTAGATTCCTTTTTTGGACCGTAACACAACGTGATCCGACCATAGTAAAGAGAGAAGTACTGGAAAGATATAAGAAAATAATCGTAAAGCACGAACCTCTTCACGTTCAGGTTTGTACGAATTCCAAGGCAGCATCGTATACCTAAATGACACCAGTCTTGTTTTATGTGGCTCACTGTATGAATTCTTAACCACCTCCGAAGATTCATGCGTTAACTCCATTTCCCTACAGGCGGCCATACTTCATCGGGTCCTATGTGATGCTATCACCAAATGACTGCGTTCGTAATTTACAGAGCTCCTTGAGTACAGTCGGATCCGTGCTGAAGTGCACATCCTCTGGACTGAAAATTAGCTGTGTGTATCCTCCAAAACCATGGCTAGGGTTTGGGTCGTATAGCCAAACCGAACTAGAAGCTCAAGAACAAGAAGTGGAAGGTGTTAAGTCTGAAATCAGTGCGAGCTGGTCAAGGACAGGACAAGGAGAACCTGAAACAAAGTTCACCTCTGTGGATCTAAGCAGTGTGGAACAGGGAGGAGTCAGCTGGAAGCTTCAGGACAGTTAGGCCTCGCTTTGAATTTTACAGTATTGCAACTAAAACTTGTCGTTATTTGACAGCTTTTAAACAGTGACACTTTCTACGCTCAAAAGTTGTTGTTTTGCATTTGGGTTTCTTTTGGTTCGAGTATGACACCTCTGACGGTGTCATATTTCAAAAAACGAGTCACACATAAGTTGGGAAGAGGCAAAGAGGCATAGCAATCAGTAGGAAACGAGTATTCTTTTTCTTCAGGGCCGCCCAAGTGAAGGTGAGAAAACTACTCCTAGATATTTAAAACAGTCAAAGATTAGATAAAATGTCTAGCTGAGGGAATGTCAGAATAGAAAAGAGTGCGAGGTGAGGTCATCTGGGAACATCTGAAAGATTGGTGTCTTAAGTTACCTTCTGATAGAAATGACAGTAGAGTCTCTTTGAGAGCAGTTGCGAAACTCCGATACTCTGTGGATCTAAGCAGTGTGGAACAGGGAGGAGTCAGCTGGAAGCTTCAGGACAGTTAGGCCTCGCTTTGAATTTTACAGTATTGCAACTAAAACTTGTCGTTATTTGACAGCTTTTAAACAGTGACACTTTCTACGCTCAAAAGTTGTTGTTTTGCATTTGGGTTTCTTTTGGTTCGAGTATGACACCTCTGACGGTGTCATATTTCAAAAAACGAGTCACACATAAGTTGGGAAGAGGCAAAGAGGCATAGCAATCAGTAGGAAACGAGTATTCTTTTTCTTCAGGGCCGCCCAAGTGAAGGTGAGAAAACTACTCCTAGATATTTAAAACAGTCAAAGATTAGATAAAATGTCTAGCTGAGGGAATGTCAGAATAGAAAAGAGTGCGAGGTGAGGTCATCTGGAAACATCTGAAAGATTGGTGTCTTAGGTTACCACCTGATAGAGATGACAGTAGATCGCGTGAAAACGCGTTGCATAATACGAACAATGTGAGTTAGTGAAGAAAAAAAAGCAAACGAAATGTAACTGGAAAGGACAACCGGAACACTACAGGAAAACCAAACGGAGACAATACTGTCTTAGATATCACTGATCACACAAAGTGGAGGAAAAGAACACTGACTCTCAAACTTGGTGAAAGAAAAAAGAAACTAGAGAGAAATGCACTGTGATGCCAGGCCGCTGAGCTGTTCAGTTAGATTAAATCGCAGTGTCTCGACGAGTCTGCGATCGTGTCGAACAGTCACTTGGAGTTGTTATGAATGCTGAATTATGGAGGGGATTATCCCATCAGTCCAAATATTTCCCAGCGATACCATGGAATGGAAGATGGATAACGCTAGCATGCGTGGCAAAGTAGTACAAGTTGCAAGTCCCTGGAAGTAGCAATACATTGAGTGCGTTAGTAACGTATTTTCGCACGCTGACAACTCATAGAGCCTCGCAAAAGCACAAGATCAGAGTACAGCACCCCAAACTCCGATGCATGCAGGCATGAAAAGGTGACACCCCCATTTCTTACCTACAAGCGACAAAGAATGTGTGGATGACATGAGAATGGAATTTCTATGAGTGAAGTTACCTAATAGTGTAGGCTACATTTTGGACACAAAACCAAAGTTCTGATCTATAAGGCCTCTATTATTCTTGAGTCTCTTTGAGAGCAGTTGCAAAACCCCGATCTCACGAGAACTCAGAGATATCTGGTTAGTGCAGTCCCCTTGATATGCAGGACGAAGTTTGTCGACTGAAAAATCCTGTAAACCAGTCATAACGGTCCGTGTGCCAGACAACATCCACTAGGTTGATTTAACTACGTACTTCTCTCTCAGAATGTAGAACCGCAACCCATACCAATGTCCGGTTTGACGCTGTTTCTGAAATGGACAATCGGAGAAGCAGCTATCTCTCATCAGATGGATCACAGATTACCTTGATTTCTAGTCCAGGATTGCAACTAAACTAGGTACTCACCTGGGATGATCATGTTGCATATTGCAACATACGAAACAAACAGTCAGCCATAATCATACAGTGATAAGCAATCAGTGTGGGGATTCTGAGCGATTCGAAGGTGCGCCTCTTGGTGAGGCACTGACGTTCGAAATACCGTTTCATAAAATGCAGAATACTTGAATAAGGGGACATTCCCACCAGTGTGGGCACCCAGGTTATTGCTGTATGCAAGCTCGAACAAGGAAGACACTCGTTTAAGAAAAGCTTGATAAAAAAAGACATTCATCTTAAATGCGATAAAAGCAGTGAAGGACCATCTCATCTAGTTTTGAAACATATTTCAATATCTTGAATACAGCAGAAAGATGAAGCAACCTCAGTGCAACGTATTCAGCATCAATCAGGGATTCAGAAAAAGTTTACCTGAGTCTCCCATTGACATCAACTTAAGTCGTGGTGCATTTTGCATTAAAAGTTCGCTTGTCCGAAATTTCTACACAGTGATCTAATTCATTTCCAGAAATTTTGTCGGTGGCCTCATCCAGAGTGGGTCTTAAAAACTGCACATGCTGGCTCACGTCCTTTCGAAATCTGTGATCTCACAAAGACGCGCGACTGTTCTCCAACTCCCACCCCCCCTTAGGCTGCTGAACATCAATACTGACAAACTCTCGTCCAAAAATGGTGCAGATTAACATATCATGCGCATAAGATCCGAATTCCTTATTCAAATTCATTGACGCAGAGGACAAGCAACTGCAACGACTTGTTTTTTCAGCCTAGCAAAACTTTTTTTCATAATAGAGAATCGTTTGATGTTAGACGAGTTCGACCGATTCATTTCAAACCATAATTGGAAGATGTTGCAAGTTGCAATGTGCTCCCAGATGACCCACAACTAAGAGCAAGTGAGTATGCACTTCACCGTCGTATCGCAGCGAACATAAAACTACGGCAATCAACAAATCCGGGCACTGAACAGAGATCACATGTTTCATAGCGAAATGTGTTGTAGCTGTGGTGGCCATCCAGGCCATAAGATGTACAATCGCATGGCAGATAAATTTTTACAAAGTTCTGTAATTATGCAGCATGTACAAGGGAAGTTGTGTTACGTGTCACGTCACGTCACACGGTCCAACCGTCAAGTGCCTGTAACATGGGCATCTGTGCATTTGACTTTGACAAAATCGATAGGTTCCGGTGTACATCCTCTGAAATTTCGGTCAAATCCTGAAGCACAGGAAAAAATCGAATTGGTTGAAAATATGCAGGTTGACAATACTGAGTGAGGATTAGATGAGTAGACATGTGTTAACTGATGACACATTTGCAAACTGCATCTACGAGAATGAAATATCCAATCAGACTTGGAGTGAATCACGAGTTTGCACCTGTCTCAAACACAATTCGTCAACTTTATCAAACTACTTAGAGAGAAACAGTAGTTTCTAATTGAGTTGTGGTTTCGGAGTATGGGCACCGTGCTCTTGGTAGCTTGTCGTGGAGATATACGGCAGTTTGTACTAATTCTCCACTCTTCCCACATTCCTCCAGCTCTTCGCTAGGGTATTAATCCTCATGGTTGTGAGACATTCGTAAACATTAGTATTTACGACTGGCGTGTTGCTATCAACGATGATGAGTAAGAACGAGAAAAAGGCAAGAATGTCCGAACTCCAAATATTGGGATTTCGTGAATCCGAAAATAGACGGGAATCGTCCGAAAACGAACGCAAACGAGGAGCGTTCGAAGCTACCAGGTGTAATTCGAATTTACGTTCGAAATAACGCCTGAGCACACAAGGATTCGCATCAGTTCCAAAGAAGAAGCGAAAAGTTCTTTGTTAGGTGGTGTCCGCTCCAGGAGAGCGACCATGTACTGGTCTCCACAGCTGGCGTTCACACTAAGCTGTCACTTTGGGCCACGAAGCCCCGATATTTAATCACAGACTTTGCGTGTCGTGCACGGTAACAGAAAACGAAAAAAAGGATTATGCAGAGAAGCTAGGCGAGCATTGCTTTTTTGTGGATGCACTAAGGTTGAAAAGTCCCGTCGAAGATATCTATCATTGGATGGACTGGTCCCACAAACCTGTCCCAATGGCACAAACAGCGGATCTTCTCCGATAGTATAAACTACTCACCAAAATCTGCTGCCGGATCAACGTGGAAGGGGATGTCGAATCCACAATCACACTTTCTGGGTTCGGATGACAAATATCCCGGGCTAGAGAGCTAATCAGGCTAGAATGGTGGTGTGTCAGGCTGGCAACTTCCCAAAGACTGCTTTCCATTGCACCAGAAGATTCCAGGTTGTTCGCATTCCATCGATAAGGATCTCCAACACATGGCTTTCGGGGTGGAACAAAGAGTAATATATTAGTCAGTGGGAACGAACAATGAACGGAAGGAGGGTTGACTACTTCATCGTCCACGTAAAATCAATAAGGAAGACGCGCCCCAAAAAAGCCTGCCTCTGTATCAGTAAAAAGTGGTGTTAAACGTACATGTGGGCATTACAAGACAAAATGGGGAAAATTAACTGATACGGTTACTTCCACTCCCCCAAGTAAACTATCCAATTTAAATGCGTACAGAACAGAAACATTACGGTAATCGGTGAACTGCATTTTTCCCTGGAATGGTGGCTACCAACTGAAGCGTTATTTGATCAGAATGTGGCCAAAAGAGCCAACTTTGCTCTACAACGTCCTAAGTGAAAAATATCCCTAGATGAGGGACGTACCTTGCCTGTTTCCGGTTGCGGGTGACGTCTCGTCCGATTAACCAAAATACCGCACTTCGGATGTCGTTTTAGCGCGTTGTGAATGAGAAGCAGAAACGCTGGAGTCAAGCGCATTGGGGCTATGAGAGCCAACTGAGATAGACGTTTGATAAACGCAGCTACAACACCAACAGCCAAGTGTCTAGCGTGAATAGAAAAAACGAAATAAAAATGGGGATCAGAATGTTGTAAAATCAGGAACTGTTTGTGTCTGAGTGTACGAAAAAGGGACAATTTTATAGCTTGGATTTTGTTCGTCTACCATGAAAATGTCTCCCTTTTTCACAGAAGTCAACATCTTTGAGTTCTGGTCACGATAGCGTCAACAACTACAGATACATCAGCTCAAGGGATCCATCGTACGTTTATCATTCGTTCTTCCAAATGCAAATGATCTGACCACTTTACCGTTTTCCGATCATGAATTATATGGCTACAATCAAACCATTGTTGAGGCGAGCAGGTTTGTTAACCTCTCAATGTGGTTATTTGATCATGGTGAGTGGACAAAAACAAGCAGCGATGTGTGAAAACTTAATAAAATCCCTGAGTATGGACATCACCCTAAACACAAGTTGTTAGCTTGTCTGCCACCCTTTCCAACTGTTTTGCAAATGCCAACAGGCCAACAAGTTATATATCTACCCAAGTGACCAATCGTCCGCAAGACGGGCACACAAACACAATACATGAGTCAGGATATGTTGTACCTGGACGGTGGTTCTTAAAAGGCTGCCAGGCTACCAGAAGGGAGCACGAGAGCTGGGATACTGTCTAGACAAGGTCAGTCAATACGCGGACGTTCGGTATGAACGGAGGACCTTCTGGTCGGTAATTTCGCGCCCTAACCACCGAGCCATATCGAGCTCATCTATTACTCTCCTAGAACTTAAGCTGAACCACAGAATTCAACCAACCAATGAAACGAACCGATAATAAAGATTGAGTGGCTCTTTCTGATTGGTCTCAAAAGATATTTTGAATCGCACTTATTGCGCAAAACATTTCACTAGCACAGCGCGGGATTGATACATTTTATTTAGCTTCGTCCGTCCCGAACACAAGCTAAAGCCAGAATTTAAGTGTATGAGTCCGACAAAATGTACAGTGACTTTCAGTAATTCACAATAGGTTCCATATGTACTCGGATGCGCTTCCCGAGTAACACGAGCTGCCAGACGCCTCTTTCCATGCACTGTGGGTCGCTAGTTCTGATGATGGCTGTCCCCTTCTCTTCACCCTCCTGTCCTTTTCACTCGACTTTACAGCGCGTACAGGGCGTTCGAGTGGATACGAAATACTCACTATGTGTAATTTAATGTGACAGACTGGAAACCGATACCAACCCACCATAACGGCCCAGAAAAACTCAGTAAACGAATAAAAATATCGCCGACAGCACCTGGTCAACGACACAGTAGCATCGGCTTAGCAACACTGAAATCTTCGGAATATAATGTGGCCAAACGGAAATTCCCCTAGTCCATTGCAAAACGGATTGGGGAAAGACGAGAGCAAAGCCACTATTCACATACACTCTATCCCCAACTAACTACAAACGAATGGTTCCTACCAGATCTACTCAGGTAGCTATTGTACCACAGCAGTCATCTCACACGAATGAGTTCTTATAATCCCGAGCGGAATAAGTTGTTGAGAGTCTCCAGAGCGTGATACACGTGACTTGTGTATTGATTCATCATCAGGTCAAGATGAGAATGCTTGGTTTTGTGAAGCCAGGTGCAACAAGGGTGGGAAAGATTCTACCAGTACCTCCACAATCCAGTTTCGTGTTATCCTGCTTGGAATTCATGGAAATCGATTGAAACGCTATATACACAAGAGTGCCACCTGTCCTGTAGCGCTATAGTCATCATTAGAATTACCTGTCATTTTGCTCGAGAAAACCGCTTCTACCCACGCATTCATGAAGTGTCAATCAGGGGGTCATGACTGTTAACTCGTCATGTAAGCCAATTTCAGTCTAAATCTCCCGTTCTGTGATTGAAAATTCCTTCACAGTTACTCACAAATGCGCTACACGGTTTACATAAACTCTTGTCACAAACTGAATATCTGTTGAGCTCTGAAGGACTCTATGAAGACATGCAAGTTGTACCACAGACAGCACGCTGGGCCTCGGCTATATTACGAAATGTATATAGATTTTCGATGATTTTTCTACCGAGCAATGCACCTGTCAAAGTAGAAGCCATACAAAGGGGAAAGAGCCAAAGAAGTGACAGGGCAACGGCGCCGTTATCAGAACCACATATCATCTTTCAACAGCCATTGTTGTTGGTGAGAGAACTTCTGTGACTACTTTTGAGATTGCCTCGGAAGAACATTACAGTTGTGAACCCGAATATTGGATCCGGTGTAGACTCAACTTGATCAATGTAAATATTTGAAGGGATAAGCAGAAATGGTCACGCCAAAATGATACGCTTGTCTTTCGTCTCACTGGGATGGTAAGAAAAGTGAGTGTATAATCAACGTGACAAGATCAGTAAGCATTAAAGTACTTAGTACCTTTCGACGCAAATCACCACAACTGATAAATCATTAAAGTGCTTGACTTATGAAAACAAGTAAAAAGGGCCGCATTACCCGTTTGTAAAATCCGCAGAATAAAGTGGGATTGAGAAAAAACAATGAAAAACAGAGGGCATGAAAAACCACAACAACAAAATCGCAACAGTGCTTACAGCGAACTCAGATACAGGTCCAGATCCAACAAAAAACGCTCTGCTTCCGGACAGTGAAGTAGACTGTCATCCAGAAGCTCATACAGCCTGGGGTAAAGTCTCGGGTAGTTCAATCCTCCCTTGTGAACGAGCGCTAACACAGCACGGCTAACCGCTCGTGACCAGGAGGGCGGGACGAACAGATCATTGTCCGACTGGACGGCGTCACCAGTGGCAGGCAAATCGAAAACCGGAATCACATAGTCCGCCAGCTGTCGAGCATCACTTAGACGACCGATGTGATCATCGCCCAGCAAACGAAGTGCTTTCAACATCAGTTCATCTGGAAGCTGGCCAAAGTAAAAATAGGAGTTCACGGGGGGATGGTTATAAACATTACAATTGTTGTATAAGTCACGATTAGAACGAAGTGGATCAGAAGTGAAAATGAACGGAGACATCAGACTTGACGCCCACTATCGACCCCAATTCTCCGCGGGAGGTCCGATCAACGCTGACCTGTGGTCTTATCGTAGACAATTGCCTCCACAAAAGTGAAGTTATCTCTAGAAAATTGTGAACAACCGATAACTCACGTAACGATGTGAGGGATGGACGAAACTGGGCTAAAACTGAGTGTCAGCTAGTTCTTCTAGACAGGCGGAGAAAATGTTAAGACGTTTCAGACGCAATAGTACCAGCATCGTCATTCGAGAAAGTACACTGTCGAGATGAGACCAGTGGTGCAAAAGATGCGCGCTCGAAACGACATGACTACACCGCCGATGGAACCGAAGTGAAATATGGAAGGATGGACTTGCAATCAACAAGCAAATGTCATCAAAACAACAAACATGCATAGTACTCCTTCCACACCTGAGAAAACAGCATTTCGAGCCAACGACCTCTTCACGCATTAGATATTTAGAGTACGCACTCAGATACAAGAGAAGATTTCCACTGGTTACTGATAAAGGCAACTGGAAACGCTCACACACTCGCATTTTCTTGAACGATGGGAGGCAGGTTCCAAATTGGTTTCTCTTTCAAGGAGGAAAAAATCGTCATGGGACAGTTGGTCGTTCATTTTCCGAAAATGCTCATTCGTGGGGCTCACAGACTGTTTGGCAGTTGACAAGGATGATGAGTCCATGGTGATGGTTCCCCACTGTTTCCTTGCTACGACCTGTTTTCGCAATTGGCAATTGACCAGCGACTAGCCACTCTTCCGGTTGTCAGTCTCCTAATTCGCTACCCCAGCAGTTCGCCGTCAAATGAGATTCGTCGCTTTACGTTCCCAAATATACGACGGCAGGCACACATGAGAATGTTGAATTTTCTGTCCGTATTGGAAACATGAACATTAATTCGGCATCTAAATTGCCTAGCGTCACATTTTGACGTATGATCTGATTGGCACGTTGTCACATATTGCCATTCTGCGCTGACCTGAATGAGTGTTTATCTCCATGTATGCTCAATTTGGTGTTTAACCACGAAATGCGATTAACCAGAACTCGGTGAGAAGGTTTGGAAGAGCGAAAGCAGCAACGGGCTGCTGAGTAATTTTCAACGACTTTACAAATGGTGCTATGTCAAGGAAAAACCCGTTCGGTGTCTCAAATATCACGCCAACTGAAACATGAGGAGACTGTGTGCAGCACATTAAGTTGGACAACAACATGAACCAGAGTTTCAGGTGGTATTCAGTTGAGTGTCCAGTTACCACCAACTTAATCACCAATTGGTGTTTATGCAGAATATGAGGTTAGTGAAAATTCGGGGCGAACGCCTAGCTAATGATACCTCAGAAGGGTGGAACCAGTCGTAGGATGTCGAAAAGTTGTCAACAGCCTTATGAGTAGAGTGTTCCGTCAGGAATATCTATTACATTCACATAAAAGTGCACATTTTTCATTGCAGTTCGAGGAACTACACGGAATGGTTTTATAATACAAATTGGTACAATTTATACGGAGTCTTAGGCATAAGCAAAGAAGAACCACGTGATCGCCGTAAAGTCCTTAAGCTACGTAAGTATTGAGAATCAGGGCAGCTGCAAGGTCTACATCAAACCTTCAAACGATATAGGGGAAGTGTGGCAGAGAACGATTGTCGATTTCCACGATACTGACGTGCTTCTGTACGGAACTCATAATAATGTGCAAAACTGTACAGTTCCGAGGAAATCGTTCGGTGCCTAGCAATCACGCCACTCGAAGGAAGCACGGGGACTGGGATACTGTCAGGTTACCCAAACCCAGACCGGGAACGTCGAGATGCAGAGATCAGGTTCGAATCACGGGTCTTCCGGTCTGTAAATTCGCGCTCTAATCACTGAGCCCCAAAAAGGAACAGCTGAACCGCTGGCACTCAGACCACCGCTCGCCAGGTGCAACGATTCGTCTACAGTTGCATTCCTCAGAAAAGATAAGTGATTGACATTGTTCCGTGCACGATTAGCTTGTAGGCTACATTTGGTTGATATTTCGAGAGGGATAACCTGGTAATGAGGCACTTCGTGTGAACTATTGTTTTTATGTCTACGTAAACCAAAAAATCTTACTCGCTGGACCTGACAAATCCAGGAAGCGCTATCCATGAACACGCGCTGTGTGCGTAACCTTCATTTGATTATCATCGTTGGAGGCGACGAGTAAAACCAGTCACAGTACAAATGCCTGTCCAGACGTGAGAATTCAGGTACAACCATCGTCGGCTTGTAGACTAACGGTGACAAGGTCATATGACACTGATGAGGTACGAGTGAGGCGGAAAGCAAGTCCGGAATTTGATGTCGGTAGCCGTAATAAGCTTGACTAGACAGGACAAAGAAACTTTAAGTGAACGTAAATATCATCCCGAACCTCCCGTTTCAGCCAAGAGAAATGGTGCTAACACAGAGTGCCAGTAGGACAACAACAGTGTACTCTATTAGTCTATCAGTGGCGCTTAGACTGAGTAGAAACAATACAAACCTGGTTGTCGAGAAAACTGATCCATACTTGGGTGAGCAAGTGTCGTAGATATGAAATTCTTGTATTTCGAGCCATTTCGGATTTGGCTGAAAGAAAAGAGGCAGGGGGTTGGAACACAATGCTAATGAGTGCGTATTTCGAGATCTTGTTCACTGAAGGTAATAATCGTGATATACGTCCACATAGAACCTGTGGATAGCAGAGCATCATCGGCTGTCGATTATGCTGCAATACAGTCGGTCTAAAACGGTGGAAAAGAGGCGCCGTTGATCACAAGTGTGTCCAAAAGTGACACAATCAATCAGACAACAAGTGTACAGCTCACCAAGGCCAGAGCCTTCGATCAACTCTACGCCGCTCGTTTCGAGGGCAAACCTGGGTTACACTAAGTCAGACGGGTCAATGGGCTACCCAGATTATGAATCGATTTCGGCTGTGCTTCTCCGTGGCCGTCACGAAGAGACTGGACCTTATCGTGGTGTGACGGTTTGTGTACCTCGGCGACCCATTGAGCTATACTGGGGGGTGTCCGCGCGACACTCACAGAGTCTCTCATACCAGGTTGGTCAATGGTTAGAGGTCTGACGAACACAGTCTCCTGACCCTCCAGGTTGGGGGTTGCAACACGTATGGCGACTTGTTCCGTAGAAAAGGTTATGCATTTGCATTTCCCCGCCAAACACCGCTGCCTTGCGGTTAGGCTTTTGAGCCAAAGGCTTTGGTTGAGGACCCTAATCGTCCTCCTGTCTAGGTGTGGGCGCCCTGGCAGTATCCCAGCCCACGTACAACCATGAATTGGTACGGTAGTGAAGCGTCGGTGTTGAACACTGATGTCATGCTGTCAATGGTGATGATGATGATCAGGGTATGTCCGTCGCTTTTCGCGCGTACACATACAAACACACGACGCATATTCTGCAAATTCTAAACACCAATAATAATCCGGGTAGTTGGAGTCGGAATCAGATTTGCCGTTAACGTCAGTTGAGCCACTGGACGCCTGCGCGTGGTTGGCAAACCACAATCAATATGGAGGCCACGCGCAGATGTCCATGTAGACGTGTTCTGGTGCATTGACATGGATGAAACAGCTGTACAGTGCTTTTCGGTGTCGATTGAATGAAAGCTGGATAAGAAGCGTATCTTTTACTATCAGCAATAAGAAAAGAAAGAAAGAAAGCGTTCAGCTGTAACACCTTTCCGGTGCCTAGCTGTCATGCCACCCGAAGGAAGCACGAGGGCTGGAATACTGCCAGGTTGCCCAAGCCTAGACA